>NC_084560.2:31230420-31322920 GCF_033978685.3 Nerophis lumbriciformis
AAATAATGTATTTAGAATAATTTTTAATATTATCTATAAATATACAAATAAATGCATATTATACTGTCTAAATTAATCAATCAAAGTTTATTTGTACAGCCCTTAATCAAGTGCTTTCAAGTTCTTCACAAACCAAAACAACATCCCCAGATCTTTTAAGTTTTGCTTTTTCTTAGATACCCTTACAAAGCTGACATTGAAAGTCACATTTTTTAAATTTCTTGGTCGTTTTGGTGAAAAGATTAAAAGAATAACAAATGGTATAACACTTTATAATTCAGAGGCATTGTTACTGTTGTTATTATTAATAATAATAATAATAATAATAATAATAATAATAAGTAATTTGCCCAGCATTGGCGGCAAGTGATTGGCGAGTAAATTTTGATGGGTGATTTGTAGTAAAAGAGCCAACCACTAATGAGGAACTGTTTTAAGAGATTTAGGCAAAAGATCAAAACCAGTCTAGCAGCTGAACATGACACCTCTGTCTAAACTTCCCCGGCGGACAATGGGAGACATCATTCAATAAAAACCACAACAAGAGGAAACTGAACAAGAGAAGCAAAAATGTCTGCCAGTGAGTTTCACTTGTATTCTAAAGGACACTCACTTGTCCTTCCAGTAGAAGTGACTCCACTGTCCACACAGGTCCTCAATGCCAGCGATCGTGTGCTCCATCAGCTGACAGCACAGAGAGCACAGGCGGTTAAACACATAACAACAACAGGACAAATAAAAGTGTATATTGTACCCTGCAATGGACCTCCACATTGATGGTCTCCAGATTGCGGTTGGTTCTGCGCACGTTGATAAACTCGATCAAAGGCCGGATGCTGATGCCCTGCAAGACCACATTTAACAAATCAGAACATAGAGTGTCACTTGAAGTGACATTAAGTACCAGAGGTGTGGACTCGAGTCACATGACTTGGACTCGAGTCATGAATTTGATGACTTTAGACTCGACTTGACAAAATGTAAAGAGACTTGCAACTCGACTTAGACTTTAACATCAATGACTTGTGACTTCACTTGGACTTGAGCCTTTTGACTTGACATGACTTGCTACTTTCCCCAAAACCCAAAGCTTAAAAAGTTATTTGGGAGCGCTCCGTATCTTTCATTTTCTTCGTCTGTGTCTATCAGCGTGTTGTTCCTGTCAGCTGGTGTGCTCTCAGTACAACCGCCAATCAAATTAGATCTACGTTGTTTTCATCACACAGCATTCATCCAATCAAATTGCAGGAGAACCAATGAACAAGAGTTGTCAAACAACGCGCCAGTGAGAAACAATTTTGCCAAAGTTGGTTTCGTTCGGGTATAAAAACTACGACTTGGTCAACAAAAAACGGACTGCCGTATGCAAATCACGCAGTTCGAATATTACAGACGGAGACGCAACAACTTCCAACTTCGTTCGACATTTGAAGTTGCACAAAGAAGGGTAAGTTTTGAATGTAAGATAACGTTTATTGGCTAAGTAACGTGACTTTTATTTGCTGTGTAGTTAAATCAGTGAGGCTGCAAACTCACTGCTAACGTTATAAGCATAGACATCTTATAAGTAGACGCAGCATGGAGCGCTACTGCCTACTGGCGCAGACGAGACGCGGGGCCGCCATCTTGGAGTGGTGATCCGCTCCACTCAGTGCAATTCATTTGGCAGGAGCAATGAACTGTCAGCGCATTGAATTCATCTTACCTCACTGAATAGCACTGATTTTCACGCGCTTTTTTGTCATACGTGTAGCTATGATAACGGACACATGTTTTGGCGTGTTTTATTATTCATAGTTTGCTTAACAGTAATATAATATTCTTATACGCTATAAGTGACCAGACGTCCGAGATCAAAACTGGGAATATAATCCCAGAGAAGGGGGAAAAAAACGGTCAGCTATTTTTAAATTGAAGAAACAGTATAATTAGGTTATATATACATGCGTATATCCTACATAAACAATGTATGAATACATTAGATATCTATATATCTTATAGACTGTATCTCTGTTGCTGCAGCAGCAGAGAGTTTATTCTGTCTTGACACTTTGTATTGATATTTTGTATTACATTCTTCCCTTGAATGATCATGTTTACAGTGATTGTTTTATATGTATTTTTTATGTATGTCGCTTTGGATAAATGTGTTTGCCAAATACTTCAACATAAACATATATAAACACCTGAAAGTCTTTATATCAGCTAAAACCACCAATCTGTTTCAGTGGATTCAGAATAAAACCAAATACTGTCTTACCCAACAATGTTAGTATTTGAATATTGTTACTTGAAGACTTATTTATGGTTACAATTATATTGTTAAGAAAGTATTGTCTTATACTTTGCCTAAAATGAGAATGCATCATAATCAGTGGCGGCTAGTGAATTTTGTTTTAGGTGGGGCTGAAAGTTTGTAAACCACACCCCTGTAGGGGCGTCATCCTCCCCCAGAAGATTTATTTGTGATTTTCACATACAAATATTGAAGATCTTTGCTCCTTCTCAACAATGTGGTAATATTATTTTCATAAAATACAACCACTTCAAGATGGCGGCCAAATTGCTCACGTCACAAAAACCAATGCTGCGTCTACTAGGGCCCTGACATCTAAAAAGTACAACTCTGTTCATTGTTTTGTTCATGTATTTATGTTTTTCATGTGTACGCACACATAAACACACATACAGTATGAGATGAGATCAATGAGATAAGGTAAGAACAGGATAGAAACTGCTGTGGAACTAGTTACAATGCAATATGCTATGGAAATACAATGTTAACACCTTTGTGCAAATAAGTACAGTTGCACTTGTTTTTTCAAATGTGTTTATTCTGTAAAGGAATGAGTTAAATATTTAAAATGACTGCGGTAGAAAATGGATGGATGGATGGATGGTTAATAGTGCTATTGGGAATAAGCGGTAGAAAATGGATGGATGGATGGTTAATAGTGCTATTATGAAGTGCAATGTCAGCACTATTTTTTTTCCTGCAATTTCAAATGCACTTGTTTTAATAGATAAATACAGCGTTTTAAAAGCATACACAATCTGTGTAAATATATTAGTCTGTGGTTAAAAGGACTTGAAAGGACTCGAAACTCAAAATGCAGGACTTTGGACTTGACTTGGGACTTGCCTGTCTTGACTCGGGACTTGACTCGAGACTTGAGGGCAAAGACTTGAGACTTACTTGTGACTTACAAAGCAATGACTTGGTCCCACCTCTGTTAAGTACACCTGCACCATCCATTGCGATCCAATAAGAACATTTTGGCTTTACAAAAATAATAATGCTCAGTTTATTTTGACACTGTAGAAAGACATACAAAATAGATTATTGATACTGGTATTTTGAATATTGTGAATACAAGAAAATACAATGAATAAAGAAGAATCTAACATTAGAATATTTGAATTAAATGAAATGTAATTTAATTTACATCTAATTTAATTTGAATTTAAATTCAATTTAATGTGAATTGTTTTATTTAAATGGCATTTTAATTGACATAGGAAGAAAATACATATATTGATTAGAATTGGAAAGTCTAAATTGTAATGGAGAGGTGACAATGAAAGCTTTGTTAGCTACTTCTGTTTTTTTCCCCAAAAAATATTTTTATATCATGCATGTTTTTACTTATTCTTCTTGTGATTCTTTAGATGATCAAAAAAATAACATTTTGGTGTAGTTTAGTTTTGTAATAATAACAACAACGTAAAATACAAATAATACACTTTTGTTGTCCAAGTTTAATCGATTATTTTGGTTATGGAGTTACTGTAATAATTCTGAAATACATAATGTATTTAGAAAAACAATTAATATTATTATCTATAAATATACAAATAAATGCATATTATACTGTTTAAATTAATCATTCAAAGTTTATTTGTAATCACAAGTGCCTTCAAGGGCTTCACAAACCATTCAATTTGTATTATTTTTATTTAAGTGAAATTTTATTTAAATTTAAATGACATTTTATTTAGAGTCTAAATTGTAATGGACGGGTGACAATGAAAGATTGTTAAATACTTAAATCCAAAATAATTATGTTTAAATTAGAAATTGTTTTACTTATTAATTTTTCTCATTTTCTTGTGATTCTTTACATCATCAAAATAATAAACTCTCAAGTAGGACAGTGACCAACAAAGAAATGCTTACAGTTTTTGTTTTTTTTCACACATTGTAACGTGCATTACCACTATCTACTGGACTGGAGTGGAATAGCACCTTGACAGCTGGTTATGGAGTGCCACTCTTGTTGAATGATATGTTAATTGTTGAGTAGTTAAAAGCCGTTTAGAATAAGTTAGTTAGCTTAGTTAAGATGTTATTAGAAACTTCTAGTATAGAGTGAATGCTAAATGAGTACTAAAACGGAGCATTATTGTGTTTTTAAACATGAAATTTAACTGAAAAAAGGTGAAAATCATTGAAAAGCATTTTGGGGCTACCCACCTGCAGAAAGACAGTGAAGATGATGATGACGATGGTGGCAGTGACGAAGAGCTGTTTGCGGCCGATATTATCGGGGAGAGTGAAGGCGAGGGCGAATGAAATAGCACCTCGCAAGCCACCGTAGGCCAGGCCAAACTGATCCTTCAGGTTGAAGGGAATGGTGCGGAAGGGGTTAATGATTTGTGTCAGCACCAGGACACCTGCCAGGGAGGAAGAGGAAGAAGATGGGATGAAGATCCGCAACAAAAAGAGGAACTTATAGGTGGGCGCTTCTTTACCGAGGCCTCTCCACAGGAAGGCAAAGAGCAGCGTGAAGAGGATGTAGCCCCAGTTCCACTCGTGTTCTGTCGTTATGGCGACCACGCCCAGGAAGAAGAAGATGAGGGTTTCTGAGATGGAGCCCAGCATCTTCACTACGTGGCGGATGGTGGTGCACGAGCGCTGCGACACGTTCTCCTCCACGTAGTACTTCAAGGTCAGAGCGCACGTCACGATGCTGCTCCAGAGAAGACGCCGTTAAAACCTGAACCATTCCTTGTTGTTTCGCTGTCGGCGTCTACTCACGCCATGATGGACGAGATGGCAAAGAGCTCGGCCACAAGGTAGGCCAGGTAACTGTACATGAAGATGAAGAGCGGCTCGATCTCCCGCACCTTGGAGGTGAACCTAGTGGTGAAGGCCGCCACGAAGCCGAATAGGACGCCGAAGCCCATCCCGCCCAGGCCCACTATGAAGAAGCGGGCCACACCCAGGAAGACGTCCACCGGCTCCACCACCGGCATCTCCGCCACAAAGTTGAACATGTTGTACAAAACCTGGAAGAAAACAAGGTGGTAATCAAGGGTGGGGATCGCAGATTAACTTGCGATACGATATCATAGTATTACACATTGCGGTGATAACGCAGTAGTGGAAATAATCACCTACACTGGGGAAAAGTTGGCAAATGTGATATGATAACATTGGAATATCAAAATGCGCCAAAACATCTATAATACATACAGATGTAAATGACCCCACACAATGTATGCCTTGTGACATGTTTCCATATTTTGCCAGTAATATCACAATATAGCGATTGTGTGATAATCAATACTTTAAGAAAAAATATGTTCCACACTATATTTTACAATATCTATGTAAATAAAGTAGTGTGCAATACAGGTTAGAATTAGAGAGTGATATGCGAAACAAAATCATATTTTTTCCCGGCAAGAACTACGGGTGCCCCGAAAAAACACTTTTTCACTTCCCATGTGATACCAATATTGGAGCCTTGAGTATTGAACGATACGGCTATTGAGCTGATACGATATCAGCACAAATTATCTATACTTGTAATATTTTGTAGCGTGGAAAGTTAGAAAAGGTTTGATCCAGTCAAATGACTCACACACAGAGAACAATGGTAGGTATAAAAACACTGAGATTCATTATTAACCGGCTGGAATGGACTTGTTGTCTTTCAGTTGAAGTGGAGTGATGATTACTTTTTTTTTGTGACACCTCGTGGTCACAATAATTCAGCAGGTTAAGCTCGAGGCGCAGCAAACGTAATGATGCGAACACATTTGTTACTGGATATTTTCTAATATGGAGACTTTGTATGTGTACTATTCAACTATAATTATTTGATACCCGTTTATACTGACAAATGTGTTTTAGACTGTGATATTGTTCAATTAAGGACACTGAAAGGGGCTGCTTGCCTAGAGGGCACCAACTATCCCATGTATTTTACCCTGTATATCCCACCCTTTATTTAATTAAACATAACACAAGCACACGCATCAGCTTTAGGTGTTGTTAGGTAATAATAGCAATTTAGACAGCTAGTGTTAGCTGTCATTGAATGTATATTCTATCATAACAACCACATGACTGCAAATTGTTTGTTGCTTTTCTTGGACTGCTTTTGTATGTGTGCACGCGCTTCCTGCCCGTACTTGTTGACGAGACAGGATGAGTGACGCCGTAAACACCAGTCATTTTATACAAGCCGGTAAACATTTTTATTACATAAACTTTGTAATTGTGAAAAATATGGACAAATGTGTTCTGTTAAACCGCTAATGGTAAAACAAGCTAGCCGGTGGTGCTCTTGTTATATTTGTTTGCTTTGAAAAATGTTCACTGTGATAAAGTTGCAAATAGCACCTTTATTAGGTATGTCTAGCTTGTGTGCTATTGTGTGCTTAGCTGTTGTGTATCTGCTAGCTCATTGTAGCCGAGTAGGCTATAGCCTACCATGTTTACCTTTTGTAAATGACTTGATTAAAATACAAGGAAAGACCAACTTTTGGTCCAGCTTTTAGACGCCAAACAATATAATCCATTACTTGTTTGTCGCTTATATCAGACTGGTACCTGATATCGGATCGGGACACCACAAGCAACAACAATAGTATCACAATACAGCGATTGTGTGATAATCAGTACATTTGAAGAACATCTCTGTTGATACGTCACAGTTTTTTGAAAAAAACAACACACATGAATTTACCTCAACAAACATGATTTCAAAAGCTCTAATTTAATCAATTAAAAAATGTTAAATTTTTAACTTGACAATCAGCTGTCCAATAAAGCATGTGACCCACTTTGGGTCCCGACCCTTAGCTTGGCGCAACAGGAAGCCTTGCAGCAAAGAAAACCAGTTCATATTTACAATAAGACAATGAAAAGTAATACACTGTTGTAAAATACAAACGTGATTTTCAATACAACGCTTGTTTTGGATCTCATTACGTAGTGCAGGTGTACCTAATAAAGTGCCCACTGAGTGGCTTCTTAGCCGCTGTACAAACGTTTGTCTTGAGCAGTTGGACTACTGTGTAGTAAACACGGTTTGTGGCCAGGCCAAAGCAAGTTAAATGTAGGGGGGAGTGTTTGACTACAGTAATACAAGGAGGGGTGGAGGTGGTTGCGAGTGTGTGGAGGGGGGGGGTCGTCTTTTAAGTGCCAGCAGTCCAGTTTGGGATGTTGACGATGCACGCATGCTAACCCTTCCTATCACATTTGCAAGACGGACCTCAGACAAACTGGTTTGGCGACATCCGAGCAAATAAACTCCCAACTGAACTTTATATGTGCCGGAGAAACCATGACACTTGTGGGATGATTGAATTGTTCCTGCTGGTCTTGTTTGAAATGTTGTGAAACTAGAGCTACCCTTAAAAGGAGAAAGAACACAATAGTGCTTTTTGCTTTTATGTCATTGGCAATAAAAAAGGGGAGAGGGAGCAACCTGGAGTGTAAATGGAGGGTGGAGTTGGTCTAGATTAGAATAATGTTTCACAACTGCAGGATCCACCATCACTATTTAATGATACACAGTGACACTAATTGGTCATCACTATACACAGAAGGAAATATTCATAAGTCAAGGATGTATTTCTTAATGATGCTGTTGATTATAGTTTACACCTAATAAAAACAGTTTTAAATATATTTTTGGGGGGGGGGGGGTTGTATTTATTATTTTTAATATTAGTAGCAGTAGTAGTATCATTAGTTATTTATCTATGTATTTATTATCTATTTGTTATTATTACTTATTATATTTTAAACATTGACAAAAGGTTCAATGTTGTAAGTTACTGTTTTTTTTATAGTTTAGTTGGTTTAGCATGCTAACATGCACTGTATGCTACAAGTCTGCTAGCAAGAGCACAGCTAATGGAGATCCCCACAAATAAACAGATGTCATCTGTGACTTGTTCCACCTCAAAAAGGCTCAGGTAAACAAACAAAGACGGCAGAGATTGAATGGTTTAGTGTGGTTGGCCCCACTGGGGCCGGCTTTGACTGTGGCGGAGCGCGGAGAAGACGGTCCAACTTGACAATATTTAGAGCAGGGGTGTCCAAAGTGCAGCCGGAAGTCATTTGCAGCCCGCAGCTTGAGTTCTGCTGGCCCGCAACATGTTGTTGGAAAAAACAACAATGAGAAAAATGTAGGAAACAAGAGCAAAAAAACCGCAATGAAATTAAAAAAAAAGCTGAAAATTGTAAACAAAATTTTAAAAGTCTAATTATGTCGGGGAAGTTTTAATGTTTTTATTTTTTTATTTTGCTTGTCCTGAATGAACAGTTTACAGTATTCACCTTTTCCTCGAAAAAAAGGTAGAGTCAGAGCTTTTCTTCATGTCACTCACACACACCAGTGGCCTTGAGAGATGCAGCAGTAACACAGACTTACAGGGGTAATAAAAAAAAAAGTGTCTCAAGGTTGTAAGCAAATAAGTTATTGCAAAAGTTATGATGCTAATTTTAAGATAACGCTGATAATCACTTCATAATATATGACTTTTATTAAAAACACAATATTTTATTTTTTCTTCTTTACTTTTGTATTTAAAAAAAAGACCTGTCATCTTATATTCGCGTTAATCTCCTATTTTATGGTGAATTACGCTAAAGTCAACGGATTAATTTAGCCCTTACAATATAGAATCATTCCTTCCCTAACCCTAAATGCAAATTGTAGAGTCTAGTCATTTACAGTTGTATTGAAAGTAAATTTTTCTATAGAATACAGGAAGTAACTGACGTTTTATATGTAAAAAATGTTTGTCTTTTTGGTCACCTCGATACTGAATCATGCACAAACTGTCCTTAAACCAGGAATTATGTTGCTAAATAAAAACATGGATAAACGTGCACCAATATGTCGCTCTAGGCTACATTGTTGTCATGTTCTACCAGGAAAAAGTCAAATACACAACTGTACACATGTTGTCGTTCCTTGTGTGTGATAACCGCATTGCTTCATGCCACCAAAACAAGCACTCGCCCTCAAAAAGGAAGACAACAACTCACCACAGTGACGGCGTCGTTGAAGAGACACTCTCCAAACACCACGATGTAGAGCTGCTCGTTGACCGACACGTCCTCGAACACGCTCAGCACGGCCACGGGGTCCACGGCCGAAATGATGGCGGCGAAAAGAAGGTTCTCCTGGAGGTTGATGTCCTGCACGCCGAACGCCTCGATCTGGCATATGGCGAAGAGCGACATGCCGATGCCGATGCTGTTCCACAGGGTGCCCACCACGGCGAACCACAGCACCGTGCCCATGTTCTCGAAGAAAGGCCGGGTGGGCATGAAGTAGCCCGAGTCCAGCACGATCGGGGGGAGCATGTAGAGGAAGAAGATGTTGCTGGTGAGCACGGCGGGGGGCTCCTCGTTGACGGAGTGCATGATGGCGCCCACGATGAGGCCGATGCTGATCAGGAGGCACGACTCGGGAACCCAAATGGTCATTTTGTTGTACACATGGAAACCTGGACACACACCACACCAATAAACCCATTGCTTGTTAATCCCATCCTCACGTATGGTCATGAGCTTTGGGTTATGACCGAAGGGACAAAATCGCGGCTACAAGCGGCCAAACTAGTTTCCTCCATCGGGAGGAGACCATGGGGAAGACCCTATGTCTGCCCCAAGATTCCCCAGGAAGAGCTGGACAAATTAGCTAAGGCTGCTGCCCCCGCAACCCGACTTCGGATAAACGGAAGACGATGAATGTATGGAGCATGTATTTCAACTGGATAGGAGTATTCTTGAATGTTCTGAACTCCTACTTTCAAGTCAGGCATCACTTTGCCACGCAGGAGGAGTTGTGGAAGAACAATGGTGGTCTAAAAGGCTCAAAAAGCCTCAAGATACAGGCTCTGTGGACCCAGGAAGCAAACATATGGAGTATATTAATGTAAATTGCACAAATTAGGACAATTTTGTAGCTTTATTATTAAAACCTCACTAAATTAGACAAAAATATATAAAATATTCCAACTAAATGTCATAATAGGTCATTTTAATTTCAGAATCAGATTCAGAAATACTTTATTCATCCATGAGGGGAAATTAAAAATTTTCATCGATGGATAGTTGATCTTGACATTTAAGTGTTGAAAGTCAAAAATAATGTACATTGACTTATTTGTAATACTTTTATGAGTGGGGGACGTTAGGATACTCGAGACCTTTAGTAAGACTTTGTTTTAACCATTCATTTTCTACCGTTTGTCCCTTTCAAGGTCACGGAGGGTGCTGGAGCCTATCTCAGCTGCATTCGGGCAGAAGGCGGGGTACACCCTGGACAAGTCGCTACCTCATCACAGGGCCAACACAGATAGACAGACAACATTCACACTCACATTCACACACTAGGGCCAATTTAGTGTTGCCAATCAACCTATCCCCAGGTGCATGTCTTTGGAGGTGGGAGGAAGCCGGAGTACCCGGAAGGAACCCACGCAGTCACGGGGAGAACATGCAAACTCCACACAGAAAGATCCCGAACCCGGGATTGAACTCAGGACCTTTGTATTGTGAGGCACATGTAACCCCTGTTTCACCGTGCTGCCCCTGTGCCCTGTGCTGTTTTAACTGTCATTGTTCAAAAAATATTGATTAATCAAAAGCAACATTTTTATGAATTATTTACCGATTTAAGGTTCCAATTACTTCACACCACAAATTACATTTTGAAAAATGTTTTGGGGAAAATATAGCACACTGTGTTTTTGCTGTAACAAACATGTTTTTTTTTTGAGAAAAAAAGTGCATAAAACAAAATAAATAAAGACGTTATGGCAACAGATTGATCTGAAGTTGATCTATAGATATTTAGGTTTTGAAAGTAAAACAAATAATAAATGACTTATTTTTAACACTTTAGGGTCTCCGGGACCTTTAACATTCACCAAAATTGAGGGAAGTCCTAAAAGTTAAAATATATATTTAAACCATTAGGGGCCCCTTTGCATTCTTTCATTTTTCAGTGTGCGGCCCTCAGTGGAAAAAGCTTGGACACCCCTGTTTTAGTGGTACATTGATTTGATGCTGGGCTTAAATACGTTTAATTTGGTTGTACTTTTGACACACCTGCTCAGTGGCCCTGAGATCGGTAGGTCGTGAGTTCAAACCCCGGCCGAGTCATACCAAAGACTATAAAAATGGGACCCGTTACCTCCCTGCTTGGCACTCAGCATCAAAGATTGGAATTCGGGGTTAAATCACCAAAATGATACCTGGGCGTGGCCACCACTGTTGCTCACTGCTCCCCTCACCTCCCAGGGGGATGAACAAGCGGATGGGTCAAATGCAGAGGACACATTTCACCACACCTAGTGTGTGAAGTGAAGTGAATTATATTAATATAGTGCTTTTCTCTAGTGACTCAAAGCACTTTTACATAGTGAAACCTAATATCTAAGTTACATTTAAACCAGTGTGGGTGGCACTGGGAGCAGGTGGGTAAAGTGCCTTGCCAAAGGACACAACGGCAGAAACTAGGATGGCAGGAAGCAGGAATCGAACCTGGAACCCTCAAGTTGCTGGCACGGCCACTCTACCAACCGAGCTATACCGCCCTGTGTGTGACAATCATTGGTAGTTTAACTTTAACTTAACTTAACTTTTACAGTTGGGGACCTTTTTGTCATTTTTAGGCTCTGGGAAATATACAAATGTGGCCCAATTATTAATCCTACAGTGTGTATAGTATACCACTAACATCTTTGGGGGGCATATACTCACAAAAATAAGTATTTTAATGGTGCAATAACTTGCCAAGGGTTTAAAACTTGACTTTAGTACACTTGACGTTTAATGTGTACAACCATTAGCTTTGTGTTGTACATTAGCAACTTTTAATACCCCTTAAACTTCATTTTCTCCCATTTAGAGAGTAATAGCCATTTTTTCTGTATCTTTAAATATGTTTGTAAGTATGAATATTGAAATATAGTAAGAAAATAGACAAGAGCTACAAAAAACAAGCAGCTAGCTTAAATGTCATATACAGCCCAACATGGCCGCCTGAATTGTTTAATTTAATGACAATAAATTAAAAATATTTACTTAATTTCCAAAGTTACTTACCAATTTTTGCAAAAGAGGCCAGCAACACCCACAAAGTGATTTCAAAGGGTATTTGTATTCTAGGATAGTCCATGGTAAAAACGGGTAAATTGTCCTTTTCGGGCTCCGGGTAGGCGTGGGGCCCATCAGGCTCAACCGGGGGCAGCACCGTCACGCCACGGGTGGGTCTCGGTGGGACCTCGCCTCCCCCGGCATGGAGGAGACATAAAACAGTGCACATGACGAGTAAAAAGTCCTTGTGTTTGCTGAAAGTCCAATCCATTTTAAGAAACTAAAATAATATTAAAACAATGGCAAATGTCCAACAAAAACGTGACGTCATCCGCTCTTCTTCATCGTTGCCGCGGGTGAAACATCCAGACAAAGTTGCTGTAAAAGTTACCTGCTGCGAGTCAGAAACACACCTGTGCGCTCGATACCTGAGGCGCGTGCGTGAGTTCCTATACATTCTGGGCGCGGTCACGAGCGAGGTAACCCGCCCCGCCCCCGAGCTGATTGAACGTCACGTGACCTGAGTGAAGGGGGTGGTGATTGGCTGAGAGAAAGACAATTTCGATCAAAGTTTCAATATTTTTTCAAAAATTCGTTTTAGTCTAACAACCTAATAATTTATGTTTTGAACACATTTTTTTAAATTGTTTTTTGTTTCTATTTCTTTTATATTTTTGACATGTTATTTTATGTCATATTTGTATATCCTACATGTTCTTTTATGTACATACATTGATTTGTATGATTTTTAAAATACTAAATAGCATATATTATAAATCATAATTATTATATTTGTATATTTTATTTTCATACTTTATGTATTATCTTAAAAACGGTTTTATAATCATTTTATGTCATTGAGTCTTTGGCGTTTTTGTTGTGTGTGTCCTTTTTATTTATTTAAGTTGTATACATTTTAATGATACTATACACTTTTGGTCTTTTAAGTTATCAAATACATAATGCATATACATGGATATAGAGTATATATTAATACAATATTAATATTTGTATAATTTTTTTTATTTTACCAAATATTTTTAGAATATTTAAAATATTGTTTAGAATATTTTAAAATTAAAAAAAATATTTGTGGTTACACGGTGTATATTAATATGTAAACAATAATATGATATATATATATATATATATATATATATATATATATATATATATATATATATATATATATATATATATATATATATATATATATATATATATATATATATATAATGTCGAAATAGTGTTGGTTAAACAATATATATTAATACAAAAATATTAATATTTAAGAATAAAAATAGGATTTTGACCAATCCCAAAATATTGACGATATTATGAAAATGTTTTGTCTTATTGTAAACTAAAGTATTTCAAAATACAAGTTTTGCAAATCATTGAGAACATTTTAAAAACAAATGTTAGTGCTTCAATATTTTTTTAAGTAAATGTAGTGCCAACTTTGTCCTTACAAATTGTGCTCTTTCAAATCAAATTAAATATGTTTTAATACTACTGTTTTTAAAACTAGTTATTGTCTTGAAAACGATTTAATATATTAAAAAATATATCATTATATTATATTATGACTAACTAGAAAATTTTGATGGGCCTGCTCTCTGTGCCCTGGACCTCTGGCCGGGGGTCGCCTGAAGCCGCCGTACTTATTAGATGATGCCGAGTGTCCGAATCCGTGAGTTTTCTTTCTTTCTTTAGTTCTTTTAGTTTATTTCGAACATGACCACACTTACAGTATAATACATCACAATTTCATATAATTTCACTTTACATCATGTCCGAAAAGGAGTAGGAAGAAGCAAAGCTTATTTAATCCTACCTCTTTCCCACTTCAGAGCGTTTACAAATATATAGAATCATTTACTGACCTTTTTATATAATAAAATAACATCTGTGAATTAGTATATACAACCGTTTTATAATATGTAATTAACTAATTCAGTCATTATTAACATACTGAGATGAAGAATATCTTACTTTCAATAAGGTTGAAAGTATTTCTCATAATTCTTCTTCTTTGTACTTTGTAAGCACTATTATTTTGAACAACCTCTTAAACTGGAACATATCAGTACAATGTTTAACTTCTTTACTTAATCCATTCCATAATTGAATTCCACATACTGATATGCTAAATGTTCTAAGTGTTTTAGGTGTCACTGTACAAAATGAGCCACAGAGCTAGCCTAAAACAGTAGCATGCTTACATAAAAATGTTAACACTTAGCATATGTGCTAATGATAGCATGATAACAGTCAGCACGTTTCATATACCAAGTTATACGACTCAAAGGTGTATGGCTGCGGAAATAGAAAAAAAAGTGTAAAAATATATGAAAAAGTTAGCAAGACTAAGTTAGCTTGCTAGCATGCTATCGTTTGCATTCTAACAGTTAACAAGTGTCACATACTAAATTATATGACTCTGGACTAAACAGTAGCAAAAGTATTTCAAAAGTTAGCATGCTAACCTTAATATGCTAACAGTTAACTAGTGTCACATACTAAGTTATATGACTCAAAGGTGTATGGCTGGGGAATTAAAGGAAAAAAAAGAGTGCATTTAGCAAAAAAAAGTTAGCACTTTAATGTTAGCATGCTAACGTTTGCATGCTAACAGTTAGCTTGTGTCACATACCAAGTTATATGACTCAGTGGTTCTTAACCTGGGTTCGATCGAACCCTAGGGGTTCGGTGAGTCGGCCTCAGGGGTTCGGCGGAGGTCAAAACACACCCGACTCATCGTGTAAATACAAACTTTTCCCTATCGGCGTATTACGGATACGGCAACAGCTGACTGATTTGCAGGTGTGTAGTTTGTTGTGAGTTTATGCACTGTGTTGGATTTGTTCTTTGAACAAGGTGATGTTCATGCACGTTTCATTATATGCACCAGTAAAAAACATGGTAACACTTTAGTATGGGAAACATATTCACCATTAATTAGTTGCCTATTAACATGCAAATTAGTAACATATTGGCTCTTAACTAGTCATTATTAAGTACTTATTAATGACTTATTCGGCATGGCCTTATTATAACCCTAACCCTCTAACCCTGGCCCTGACCCTAACCCTAACCAAATAACTCTAAATTAAGTCTTTATTACTTAGAATATATTCCCCTGGGGTCCAAATAACTCTAAATTAAGTCTTTGTTACCTAGAATGTGTTCCCCATGCTAAAGTGTTACCAAAAACATATAACTTTGTCTTGAATTTGAAAAAAAAAAAACATTTTGTTTTTCACTAAAGAAGGGTTCGGTAAATGCGCATATGAAACTGGTGGGGTTCGGTACCTCCAACAAGGTTATGAACCACTGCTCTAAGGTGTATGGCTGGAGAATTAGAGTAAAATTTAGAAATTAGATGAAAAAGTTAGCAAGAAGAAGTTAGCTTGCTAGCATGCTATTGTTTACATGCAAAAAGGTAACAAATGTCACATACCAAATTATATGACAGTATACTGTATATATAAACGGTAGCAAAACTAGCTCCAAAAGTTAGCATGCTAATGTTAACATATTAGCAAGCTAAAGTTAGCATGGAAACAGTTAGCTTGTGTTACATACCAAGTTATATGACTCTAAGGCAGTGGTTCTTAACCTGGGTTCGATCGAACCCTAGGGGTTCGGTGAGTCGGGCTCAGGGGTTCGACGGAGGTCAAAACACACCCGACTCATCGTGTAAATAAAAACTTCTCCCTATTGGCGTATTACGGATAAGGCAACAGCAGAAGTCAGACTGATTTGCAGGTGTGTAATTTGTTGTGAGTTTATGCACTGTGTTGGTTTTGTTCTTTGAACAAGGTGATGTTCATGCACGGTTCATTTTGTGCACCAGTAAAAAAAAAACATGGTAACACCTAACCCTCTAACCCTGGCCCTAACCTTGTCACCCTAACCCTAACCAAATAACTCTAAATGAAGTCTTTGTTACTTAGAATATGTTCCCCTAGTGTGCAAATAACTCTAAATTAAGTCTTTGTTACTTAGAATATGTTCCCCATGCTATAGTGTTACCAAAAACATATAACTTTGTCTTGAATTTGAAAAAAAAACAACATTTCATTTATCACTAAAGAAGGGTTCGGTGAATGCGCATATGAAACTGGTGGGGTTCGGTACCTCCAACAAGATTAAGAACCACTACTCTAAGGTGTATGGCTGGGGAATTAGAGTAAACATTGTAAAATTAGAAGAAGAAGTTAGCAAGATGACTTTAATAAACTTTATTTTTTACACATTTGTTTTACATACATACAATTATTATTAATATTGTGTTTTTCTCAAAATTATGAAACACGACAAAGCCGTGATATTTGTGTATATTGTAAAATTGATTTTGCAGTAAGGCTTTCTATAACACACACATTTGTTTTAATTTTAAAATAGTCTATAACAAAAACACCACGTTTAGTCTGTAAAAACAAGATTCTGCCCTCCAGTGGCAAACTTTATATATGTCACAGTTACGTTTTACGACGGTTAGAATAACAATGATGATAATAACTACAGTATAATGTCATTTGGATCATTTATTTCCATTTGCTAAAATCTTTATGGCCTTTGCCGCCCTCTGGTGGATATTTGGTGTCAGTGCAGCGTGTCAGAGCGAGTCTGGGCGAGTCTCCTGCAGACGTCGAGCAGGATGAGAGCAGAACCAGGAGGACAAGACGCCTTCTTCATGCTTCCACCAAAAGGTTTGGTCTTCTTATTTCCACGTTTCACCTTCTAAATGTAGCATGCTTTGGGCGATGACGTCACGCACACAACAGGAAGGGTTTATTATTTACAATAATGTCGATGTGTGTTTTGTTGTCATCTGGTGCCCACCTTTCCATGATTTTTAAACGCATCACCCAGCATCATCACACACCATGACGCAAATGTCTATTACATTGCAGTGATGTGTGTTGGCATCATGCAACAACTATGTTGTTTCAATGGCAGCATTAGCGAGCGGTGAACAGACAGGATGACAGCATGTTTCTGCGGGATTAAAGCGCGGGCCATTGCTTGTGGATTATGAGGAGGAAAGAGATGTTTTTATTGTCGCCACTGCACGTTTACAACCGGATGTGACGCATTTGAGGCCTTCAGCATGTGCAGTAAGGGGTTTGACATCCATCCATCCATTTTCCTACCGCTTGTCCCTTTCGGGGTCGCGGGCATGACATGTTTAAATATGAATCTCTGATAACATTTGAACAATTCGATTATTGGCTTAGAGGTGTGTAGCTTTTCTCAAGGCCAAGAGATGGTGAAGGATACAGTTTAGTATACCACACCAGTGATAAATTACCATGAAGTTATTTTGTTTACTGTGGTACATATATTCCTCAATTCAATTTTTGTAATATTGTATTACATATTAAATAAATTTGAAGCAATTTTTAGTAAATATAATTTTTTTTCTTTTACTAAATATTTTTTGAATATTTAAAACATATTTTAGAATATTTATACACATATATTTGAAATATTTTTGGTATTGATAATTGTACAAAGTTCATAGTGTGTAATTGTTTTGCTGCTTTATTTTAATTTCACTAGAAAATAGTTTATTCATTTAATGTATATACAACAATTTGTAAAATCCTCAATTATACTTATAAATTAATATTTTCGTTGGTAATTATTTTTGAAATAATGTTAAACCAATTTTAGTAAGATAAACTATTATTGAAAAATATTACTCTAAAAATAAGATTATAAAATATTTGCCAAATTATTTGGGGTCTTGCCAGTTAACATTTTTTTATTAAGTATATATGTTTCAATGATTAGTTTTTAAACCAGTATTAGGAATACAAATTATTGAAAATATTTCTCTAAAAATGTTTTTTCACAAATAAAATATTTTGTGTAGATATTGAATACACTTGTTTAAACAAAATACTTAATAAACCTCACATTTGATCATTTTATTGCAAAGCACCAATTTAAGAAAAAGCATTATAAAAATTAGCATTTTAACCCCTGAAGTAAAGTAAAGTAAAGTAGATTACATCTGTATATGACAAAGTTGCAGCATCAGGACCAGATAACACGACTGTTTGATGGTGAGGCTGTGCGACGTGCCCTGCTATAGGAATGGACTGCTTTTTCACATCCTATTCCTCGTCCTCTTCCAATGTGACAAAAAAGCATTTAATGGCTGCAGGGTGGGCGGGGTCAGCTTCCTTGAATCCGAGCTTGTGTCCATCCATAGATGATTGTGATGGAACATTTTCAATTCAAAGGCTGGAGTTTTGCTGAAGAAATAAAGGAGGCCCGGCTGGTTCTGACAGCATCATCAGGGCTCCAGCTGTGAGCTTCCTGGCAGAGATGCAGTGACGTCTAACTGCAAACGATATGCTAATATGCCTCACAAAAGACGTAAATTGATCACAGCAGAATTAGCTTATCCTGTTAGGGTTAGCTAACAGGTTTTCATGCTGCCCTCAGTCTCCTCTTGGATAATAGCCTACCTGTAGGAGACCCTACTCCATTTTTTGTTAGCGTATCCCCTTCTTTCCTGACGGATGCGTTCAGTGTAGCCTGGTTTTTGCAGCTTCTCACACTGAGCTTCTTTTCACCGTGGAGTTCAGAGGTCAGAAGAAAGGAAGTGGTTATAGGAATAAGGAAGTGGTTATAGGGGTAAGGGAGTGGTTATAGGGAGCGAAGCTTTACTTACAGTGATGGGCATGCTACTTGGAAAATGTAGTAAAATAAGCCACAACTTAATCTCGATTAAATGTAGCTAAACTACAGGGGAAGCTATCCTCAGATAATAGTAGCAAGCTACACTACAAGCTACATGGCAAAAGTAGCTTGCTTCCTCAAAGCTATACCACACACCCTACATACATATACACACACAAATACATACATACATACATACATACATATATATGTATACGTACACACACACACACACACACACACACATATATATATATATATGCAGTCGTGGTCAAAAGTTTACATACACTTGTAAAGAACATAATGTCATGGCTGTCTTGAGTTTCCAATAATTTCTACAACTCTTATTTTTTTGTGATAGAGTGATTGGAGCACATACTTGTTGGTCACAAAAAACATTCATGAAGTTTGGTTCTTTTATGAATGTATTATGGGTCTACTGAAAATGTGAGCAAATCTGCTGGGTCAAAAGTATACATACAGCAATGTTAATATTTGGTTACATGTCCCTTGGCAAGTTTCACTGCAATAAGGTGCTTTTGGCCATCCACAAGCTTCTGGTTGAATTTTCGACCACTCCTCTTGACAAAATTGGTGCAGTTCAGCTAAATTTGTTGGTTTTCTGACATGGACTTGTTTCTTCAGCATTGTCCACATGTTTAAGTCAGGACTTTGGGAAGGCCATTCTAAAACCTTCATTCCAACCTGATTTAGCCAGTCCTTTACCACTTTTGACGTGTGTTTGGGGTCATTGTCCTGTTGGAACACCCAACTGCGCCCAAGACCCAACCTCCGGGCTGATGATTTTAGGTTGTCCTGAAGAATTTGGAGGTAATCCTCCTTTTTTATTGTCCCATTTACTCTCTGTAAAGCACCAGTTCCATTGGCAGCAAAATAGGCCCACAGCATAATACTACCACCACCATGCTTGACGGTAGGCATGGTGTTCTTGGGATTAAAGGCCTCACCTTTTCTCCTCCAAACACATTGCTGGGTATTGGGGCCAAACAGCTCAATTTTTGTTTCATCTGACATCACATGGACAGAGATAAGACCTTCCGGAGGAAAGTTATGTGGTCAGATGAAACCCAGTATGACATGTATTATGCTACAGATCCAATTTAACAGCATTTATATCTATGGACCCACATGTAAAATATCAATGTTAATGTAACTGAGAGTGTACAAACGGACCCCTATAGGGGTCCATTACTATCAACTATCTGTCATTTAGCTGGGGACATCCTACAACTACCTCTAGGGGTATCAGCACCCCACTATATGTATTTGTTTTAGTTAGCCTTTTTTTTGGCCCACCGCTATAATGTTATTCATTTTATCTGCCTACAGTAAATAAAAACAGCATCTGACTATATCTTGACAATAAAAAATAAATTAAAAAAAAGACGTGAGTTGTTTGGGAACAGTTGGTAATGGTTATGTGCAGTAAAACTTTACATGAGATCAAGTCACTTTAGTCTGTGTTCCTAAATTTGTGTTGGACGTCTTCGATGAACAGAGCAGTTATGGTTTTGGTTTACAGAGTAATGTTTTGGGCATTGTTTACGTTAAACGCATACAATTGTCTAAATATATGGCTAAGGACACGCATTATTGTGGGTTTCCTGCACCTCATCTTCATCACTAAAGGAAAAATATAATCTGCATGAGCGAATCTCATTTAAGTATGTTTCTTTTTTTGAGTCAGCTTGAAGCGTCCCTCTGTCTCTGACTCCCTCGTCGTCATGTGACATGAGTGCGTGTCTGTTATGATTTTGCTTCCTGGTTTCAATAACCCGCCTTGTCTTGCCTCTGATCGGCCAGTCTGTAATGTTTCACCCTAACCTTAGCCAATTTTGACTCATCATACGAACTCCAACCAATCATCATGGATTTTCTCCGTATGTATAAATGTTCTCATTCATCAGGTCATTGTATTTTCTAATTTTTTGGCCTGAATTCACACTCCATTTTCTGTCTTTGTAGCTTGTAGCTTTGATGTAAGATACCTCGCTACATGGGACTAAAAATACCTAAGTTTCAGGAAAAGTTACTTGTTCAAAAAGTATGGAAGCTACCGCCAAGCTACTGGGAAATGTAGTTAAGCTGTGTAGCTTAGCTTCATGTAGTTTGTTACTGTCCGTCACTGTTTACCTGTAATGTTGTGACTTAATGAGCTCAAAGATGAAGAAGCTCGCCACCCGCAGAGAATGATGATGAAGACGCCTGTCAAACACATGTAGCCATGACGATGATCTGGGGCCACCTGAGTCGTCGCACCAAACCCACAGAGCTTCCCACGGCGCCCTTCAGTCACACACACACTGAGTCTAATGTGGCGTAGCGGCCATGATGTATTTGTCATCTGTGACTGCGCAGAGAGAAGCAGCAGCATGCCTTATTGTGGGTTGTTGGTCGGTGACGTCAAAACAGACTCACGTGTAAAAATAGAGCGCCGTGGCGGTGCTCCTTAACACATGAATACACAGCTCTTACTTTTTTGTTCGTGCGATGTCACATGATCAGTTGGCTGCACTGTCCTTCATGAAATTCTGATCTGGAGACAAAAATAAAATACAATCAAACTGAAGAAACGTGTTGTAAAACGGAATAGAAAATAATAAAAAGAAAAAATCTACCTGTTTTTATCAATATCAACTATTTACAAATATTTGTATTAAGGTTGTTGGTATAGTAATACTAATACCACGATACTAATGAATCATATTCGGTACTATACCGCCTCTAAAAAGTACAGGTTTTTTTTTCAAATCAATTTATTTATTTATTTAAAACATTTCTGGTTTTTTTATATTATGTTTATAAACTCAAGAACACACGAGGACTTTGAATATGACCAATGTATGATCCTGCAACGACTTGGTATTGGATTGATACCCAAATTTGTGGTATCATCCAAAACCAATGTAAAGTATCAAACAACAGAAGAATAAGTGATTATTACATTTTAACAGAAGTGTAGATAAAACATGTTAAAAGAGAAAGTAAGCAGATATAAATGATAAATGATAAATGGGTTATACTTGTATAGCGCTTTTCTACCTTCAAGGTACTCAAAGTGCTTTGACAGTATTTCCACATTTACCCATTCACACACACATTCACACACTGATGGCGAGAGCTGCCATGCAAGGCGCTAACCAACAGCCATCAGGAGCCAAACGTCGACAATAGCATTTGTCGACTAATCGTTGCAGCCCTTATGTCAAATGTTAATTAATTATTGTCAGTGTAAAATGTAACTCGTATTTATTTGTAATAATTATTAATCTTTTGATTATTTTCAAATGACATGTTGAGAAATACACTTGATTTTAGAATGTGAACTGGTATGTTGATTGTATGAACAAAAGTTCTTGGTGGTATGCATTTTGTTGTATTATGTTTGTTTTATTGATTATAGAATTAAAAATAAGTGACTGATTTAAGATTTTTATTGAAAATGTATTACATTTGATCTTATTTTATGTATAATACTTGTGATTTTTAGTTGTATATTTTTGTAACATTGTATTTGTTTTTGTTTTATATTGTTTTAATTTACATTACATTAGCTATTATTACCATACATTTTTTATTTGTTTGTTTTCATTTTTTGTTCAATAGATATTTTAGATTTGTATTTATTTTATTTTAGTATATTTCTTATTTTCCCCCAATGCATGTTTTTGTCTTTAGCTTTGAGGGGTGCTTTAACATTGACTAGTACTAGTTTAATACCAATAATGAAATATAGTCAAGCTACTTTTAACCTTCCTGATGCCTCCATGATGTTTTTAAGATGTGTACAATCATTATAATGCACAATAAGTGTAAACATTTTTGGTAAGTATTTGGACACTTTTCTTAATTACAAAATTATGGTTTGTCTAAATACTTTTGGCCAAGAAATGCTAGTATTAAGCACTGAGTACTTTCTAGGGTTCCATCCCAGTAAAAAGCTATTGCAATACTTCCTGTACAAGACTACCGGTAATTAAAAGTGTGTGTGGAAGCAGGAGAAGCTAGCAGCTAGCAGGTGTATATTTAGATGTTTCTCACCGTCTGCATTAGCGCGTTGACAGAGACGCTAATTGCACCAGTGTAAATGCAGCCAGATGTGAGAGGGGATGACGTCAGCGTCATCTGCCTTCTTGGCTGTGTCATCTGTTCCCATGGCGATAGCGGACTAATACCTGTTTTCCTCCTTTTAGTGACTCATGCGTGACAGTTGAGATCGAGGCACACAAGTATCACAAGGAGACTCGGGGTCCGGTTGAAGTCACTTCCAGTTGATTCTGCAAAGAAAAAAAAATTCAGAATGCATCCTCATCCTCGCCGTGACCCCTCCATGACCGGGAAGGAGCGCAGCCCCCGCCACAGGCCGTGGTCGGTCTACCGGGCCAACACGTTTGATCTCTCGGCGGAGATGATGGGCCTGGCACTGTCAGGTAACCTCGGTGACTGTAACCGTAGCAACCCGTTTCCTCTACTGATGATGAAAGGTTATTTTAATGGAAATTCTCTTCCTATCTGGTCTACAGGAAACAGTCAGGATCCAGACGAGCCTGTGTTAGAGTTCAGTTTGGGTAAGTCTAACACAATACAACTTTAGACCCAGAGCCGTTGCACTGGGCACTCATATGGGACCTGGACCATAGAACCATCTGGTCCAACTTAAGACCAAATGATCTAGGTAACTGGGGACTTACGTACAACTTACTTCAGAGGGCTTGAGACTTCCTTAAAATAAAGACTGAGTAACTTGAAAATGAACTTTAGTCTTGTACCAGAGAATTTGAGATGTTCTCAAACTTAAGACTAAGTGCCTAGAAAAGTAACTTGGTCTTGTACCCGCAAATTTGAGACTTGCCAAAAACTAAAGACTAAATCATTTGAAAACTTAATGTAGTCTTGTTACAGAGAATTTGAGACTTGCTCGAAACCTAAAGACTAAAGTAACCTGATGATTTACTTTAGTCTTGTACCAGAAAATGTGCGACTACAACCAGCTGGTTGTTGCATGTGTATGAATGTTTTCATTCATCCAGGTCATTGTCATCTCAGGGCATTCAATCGATCGCAACTGGACTGTTTCGTTTGTCTTAGAATGCGTTTCGCCTCTCATCCGAGTAGGCTTCATCAGTTCATGCTCATAGCCTTGGCGTGGCACAGCATATGCGCAGCATAGACGGGCAAACTCTTCAGACCAAGACTCAGATTTTACCTTCACCTCAGGGAGAAACAGCACTCATTTGAGAACAAAAATGTACAGATTCTGGACAGGGAGGACGGATGGTACAAAGGAGGAGTGGGGGAAGCCATCTATGTCAAGGTTGAAACACCATCCCTGAACAGAGGACGTGGTCTGCGACACCACCACCACATCCCACATACAACACTGTCCTTGCAACCATGCCTAAAAGACTCTGCAATTTATCTTCCAATAAATAAAAGGAGTTAGAAACATTCTGGTCACAAAAGGTGACCAGAATGCCCTTTGTGCCATTTGTTTACAACTGAATGGAATGCTTACGTGGGGGATTCCAACTATTTTGGTAGTAGTCGATCCACAGCGATCGTTCTGCCACACAATATCTCAATGCTAACGAGGGGAAATTACACTTCAACAACTGTTGTTGGCTTTAACAATTAGGATTTCTCGTTTGTTTCAAAACAGTTGTTTTTCTCACTACGATGGGCGAAACCATCCTTGCCCAGGCAGACCATCCTGGTTTTGGAGTATAAATATTTGGGGTTTTAGCACCAGCCGCTAAATTAGATCTGACCAATCTAAGTCTATTAGCATGAACTGATGAAATCAACTCGGATGAGAGGCGAAACGTCTTCTAAGACAAACCAAATAGTCCAACAGCTGGTTGTTATTTGAAACTAGTGACTTTGCCCGAATGCCTTGGAACAACCTTTAGTTTTGTATCTGAGAATTTAAATATCGATCTACACATGGACCAAAGGACTTGAGATCAAATCACTTGGTCCAGTGACACAATAAACACAGGAGTTGGGTTGAGCTCTAAACCTGGATCAGAACAATTTTGACATACTCAGGTGCTTGTGACCAGAAGACTTGGTACTAGCTCACAGCTTAGGCCAGGACAGATGGAACCTACTTAGGAGCTAGACCAAATGATTTGGCTCATTTTACTAAGAACTAGTTTTCACCTAGTACATAATAAATTGTCTTGTCTCTTTAAAGGACTCACTCACTAAGCTAAGTCCCTTTAGTATTAGATAATTTGAGATTTGATCTTGAAATGGACCAAATGTCTTATCACTGTTGATCAGGGACTCTTTCTAGCTCTGCATCAAATAACTCAGGACTTGCTGAATCTTTTGTCTTTTCCAATTCTCCTATCAGAACTTGGGATTTGGATCATGTATTTCTAATAACGTCTAAAATGTATGACAAAAAATCTTCAATTTTGTTGAGTTTGACTTCCCATTTCCTCCAGTCTGCAGTGAACTGGTCACACCCACTGTGGACCGTAAGCCCAGCAGCTTTGTGGCTGTGAGCTGCACCACTCCCCCTCAGGCCTTCTGGACCAAACACTCTCAAACTGAAATCATAGAGGTATAATCCATCACATTCTTCTGTCTTCTATGAGAGAAAGAACCGTCTTAGACCTTCCTCCATGTTGCCTACAGGGCACCGGTAACCCCAACTTCTTGAGCAGCATCGCCTTCTTCCAGGACTCTCTGATCACTCAGCAGACTCAGGTCAAGCTATCAGTCTACGATGTCAAGGATCGCTCCCAGGGGACTGTAAGTCACATCCGGAACTGCTGCGTTCTTAGTGAAATCCTTATTGTGTCTTTGTCTCAAACAGATGTACATGTTAGGCTCGGCCATGTTTTCCTTGAAGGAGCTGCTGCAGGACAAACATCACCGCCTGCATCTGACTCTCAGGTAGAGCCCCTTCTTCAGAGGTGAATCATTGAATTTACTTCTTGTTTGACGCCAGGTCGGCCGAGAATGAGCGAGTGGGCAACATCACGGTGATCGCCTGGCAGATTGAGGAGAAACGCGAGCAGAGAGCTCCTGTTGCAAGACTACAACGAGGAGACACCATCAATGGAAGGGTGAGGACAAATTCAGAGTCAGAGTTTGTTGAGTTGGTATTCCCTAATCCCTTTCGAGTTCTATACGAAGCAGTCAGAAGTAAACTAACGATGACCATGGTGGGGTTTCAGATGGTTCTTCCTGTGGATGAAAGTCTAACCGAGTCCAAAGGCATCAAGTCCAAGTCTTCGTCCTTGTGTAAAGATCCCCTACTTAAGGCTGGTGAGTTTCATGAGCGAATCCCTGGACTTCCTGCTGACTTCCTACTGAGTCACGCCATTCGTGTTTTAGTCTTTGGGGGCGTCATGTCGCAGACTTACCGTTTCCCCACCACGGACGGCAACCATCTTCGGGTCCTGGAGCAGATGGCGGAGAGTGTTCTCTCGCTGCACATCCCTCGACAGTTTGTCAAGCTGCTGCTGGAGGAAGATGCTGTCAGGTAAAGTTTGAAGCTAATCATGATGAAGGGGGTTTGAACGGTCACACTAAAGTTATTGTGTGTTAAAACTAAATTCCTCAACCACCTAAAACAAACCAGCACCTTCCGTTTATCGGTTTTTGAAACATTGGACTTTTTTTGCCAAGAAGCCCCAGTGAGAATCGCAGTTAAGCTACAAATAACATCTGGTCAATCCACTGGCGAGTCTCCTATAGTCGCCGCGTGGTCGACAAATGCAAAACTCGTCAGGAGTCTCTAATTTGCGCAGGATCAAAAATAATGAATGAATTAAAGCATTAATGGATACTATTTACAATTTTTTTACTTCTGATAAAATACAAATATTAGAACCTATTGACCGAGACTGATATGGATCCAATACGATGTCAGCATGAATCAGATATACTTGTATTATTTTGTAGTGTAGAATGTTAGAAAAGGTTTCATCAAGTGAAATAACTCAATGATATGTGTGGGAAAGAATAATATATTAATATTTATAAGATTTATGCTGTCTTCAAGTTTAAGTGGAGAAGTCCTTTTTTTGGTAACACCTAGTGGCCATAATTATTTCAATCAAGATCATGACTCAGCAAGTTGAATGATGCGAACACGTTTGTGACTGGATACTTTCTAATAAACTGCTGCCTTGGAGACTGTGTGTGTGTGTAAGTAATATGCAACTATAATTACCGTATTTTCCGGACTATAGAGCGCACCGACATAAGCCGCACACCCTAAATCTTAGATATTTTAGCTGCACCGGACTGTAGGCCGCAGATATATACAGTATGTTGTGAAATTAGTTATTAACACAGAAACATTTTGTAAATGTTTTTCTACATACCTGAATTGTTCCCAAACGATGCGTGTCACACAAAACCAAAGTCATCATCATGGACCCACTAGCTGTGTGAGCTAGCTCTCCAATCAGCTAAACAAACTCAGTAAGTCCACTGTGACATTTCCGGTGAATTTATGAAACTGAAACAATACAAAAAGAATACCATTGTAAGTTAATAATACTAACAGAGACACTTGTAAACATGTTAGCATAGTAGCTAATATTAACGACACTAGCTTCATTACTTTATGATAGCTCGTACAAATGTGCATAAAAACATTCCTACAGACATCACACATGTGACGGTATGGTAAGTAAAAATAGTTTTAGTTATATTGTAAAACTTACAAACATTGCTTGGAGTGATAAATGAAGAATCCATACGAGTAGGAACGCTACGGACGGCTAGAAAACTGAACAGCAACTGTACGGCAAGCAGCAAGTGCAGCACCTGCAGTAAGCAAACCTGTCCATAAGATGGCGCCTTAGCACAAACAATAATACACCTATTCAGTGTGTTTGCTTGCTTTTTTTAAACTAATTATATTATAGCGAGTTATCAGCAAAGAAAAATCCATAAATTAGCTGCACCATGTTATAAGCCGCAGGTTTCAAAGCCAAGGAAAAAAGTAAAATTTACGGCATTTGATACTTGTTTATGCTGACATATGTGCTGTTTTAGACTGAATTGTGTTCAATTAAGAAAACTTAATACATACCGTATGTCTAGCTTGTGTGTGATTGTGTGCTGAGCTGTTGTGTAGCCGCAAGCTCCTAGTTGCCTACCATGGCTTCATCATACTTTCATTAATGAGGAGCTCTACACAAGTAAACACGCTGCACAACTGCTAGTATAGATTATAGATGAGGCAAGCTGATATAATCTGATACTTCTTTTGCTTTGCTGATATCGCACCGATAGCCAATAACAATATCGGATTGGAGCTGTGGCTGTAGTCAACCTTCTGTTTAAGTTTTTTATTTACGTCCCAAGATGGCAGTAGCTGCATTTAAAGTAGTAACGGGTGGCTCAGCATCCAGAAAATGTGCCTTTGATTTACGTTGTTATTTACCGTATGAAGGTTTTGCCAAATACCAAAATAACTGCTGAGACAAAAGAAAATAAAACTAATACTGGTCTAAGACTTTTGCACACTTTCCTCTTTTAATATTTTTTAATTTACTGTTGATAGCCATATTTTACTGAGCAGCCAGGAGAGAGAGGTTAGTACTGTTTTTCCTTGCTAAACTATTGTACAGTAGGAAGGGAATTCATATAGCCCCATTCGTCACAGTTTACCTGACACATGAAACGTGACAAATTGGGGGTCACACTATGCACATTAGCCGCCAGAGGGCAGTAGAGTATTGAATATCTTAAAATGTGTTTTATGGTAATTCCAACTTTGACCACAGCGTCAGTTGCTATGTAGAATGTCACTTTCCTTAATTTTCAGCAGACTGCATTGCAAAATGATTAAACCGCCCTTCTTTCTCTCATGTGCGATCAGTGCCGGCCCAGGCCTCCATGGGGCCCTAAGCAAAATTTGATTTTGGGGCCCTCTATTTCTGCCAATAATATTGATTGTTGATCATTCACACACCTACTATAAACTCATTGCGGCTCTGGCAGTGTTGTTTACATTATCCTATTGTCAGCCTGGCATGTCTTTACAAATGACATGTCATTTATAAAAGATATGGGGGTGGCCCAGTTAAGAACATAAATAATACCAATGAATGAACGAATGATGTCCAGAGTGCCACAAATGGTTCCTAATCTTAAAATGTAGAAAACATTCAGCTACAAGAGTGGCCTGGGGTTGAACAGTCCAAGTGATAAAGCTTTGTATTTACAGTAAAAGTGTCATCTTGTCTCATCAGTCTTGTACATATTAGTCTTTAATTACTAGTTTATATTTTGAGTTAATTGTTCATATTTAATGTTTACTTTGTACAAAGAGAGTGCAGTCTACTGAAGTTAAATTCATCAATAGCTTTCCCCTTTGAAAGACGCAAGGCAAATTCCTTCCATTTCACCATGTTGCTACAATGATCTTCACTGTTTTCATGCTGTTTCAGCAGTGCACCTATGTTGACCCAATCCCGCTGTCCCTCGGCTGCCAGTTTTAAGGACTTTTTGGTAAAAAATTGGCAGCAAAAGCAATAGACTGCATCTTTACTTCTTGAATAAGTCAGCCAGCTACGCTTGACTTTTTCCCCATTGACTAGCTGTCTGTAGGTATAATGATAATGAAAACTTCAGCCATCATGCGTTTGGGGAATGAAAAGTTCTCCTTAATAGACAGTGGTCCTCTGATCACCTGCTCAGTCCTGTCTGAATCTGAGAGGAAAGAAGGCCACTCAGCTGGGTCAACTGGCGGAGCTGATGATGGTCCATGGTGTGAAGGGGATGTTGTGGTGGAAGTTGCTGAGGAAGTGACCAAAGAAAGACAATGACTAAAAAAGAAGGACCTATAAAGTCATTAAATTGCACTGTTGGACATAATTATTAATCTCAGAATGTTCTGCAGTACAATTCGCAATTATAAAGGGTGTTTTGCAGTTAACTTACTAGATAAATCAGCTGTGGTTTCAGACATGGAGTGGACAGTGGGCACAGAGGATGGAGGTGTGTGAGAGAGCACTGTAGAGGATGGAGATGGACCTAAGATGAAATAAATACATACATACATATAGGCGCACACATATTAATGAGATACTTTGACTATATTAATTTCCCTTCAGGTGTAATGTTTATACTAAGAAATTAAATGTATACTGTATGGTGACAGTCTTTTCCTCACCTGATTCATCACTCACAGTTGAGCCTGAGGATGTGGACTGGCTCTGGGCTGATTATGTGCCTCCAAAGTATTTTAACAATGCTCCTGGGGAAGTTTCACATAACTTATGAGTTGATGTAAAAAAATAATGTTTATTTTACTCACATAAATTACCGTGCTCTGCTGCAAACAACATATCTCACTAGTAACCTGATGCTAAAAACATATTGCTAGCACCGCGCTAGCTAGCTAACGTCACCTAGCTAAAGCTAATTACAGCTACAAATCTCTTTGATAAACTTTTTATTACCAAGTCAAGGAAACATACCTTTATCATGGCATTTTTTCTCCTCTTCCACTTTCTTCTTCTTCCTTTTTTCTGCACCTGAAGGATATGTCCTTTTTTGTGACATTGTTTTGCCTCTATCTGCGCTTTTGATGCCCAGTGCGCACTGGCATTGCACGGCAGGCTGCAAACGTCACAGGTGCAGCAGAGGCAGCTTTACATTTAAAGAGAGGCAGGAAGAATCACTAGGCCTAGATCAGCAGCAGCACTCTGTTGACCTAAAATTGTGTTTTTGTACAATAATATATCTTTGATCATTTAGAAATCATCAGTCAGACTCGTACATGCAAAAAATAAAAAATAAGAATTTTTTGTTAATTGCTTTTGGGGGCCCCCTGGTGGCCGCGGGGCCCTAAGCAAGCGCATAGTACGCTTATGCCTTGGGCCGGCTCTGTGTGCGATCTACCCACTAATGGGACCATATGAATCCCTTCCCTACTGTATACTAAGAAAAAAATTGTTCTATTGTTATCATCACACTTTTCCTCTTTGCCATGACTGGTTTATGAACAACAAAGAATGTCCAGTTTAGGTTGCATACCATACAGGTAGCTAACATGACGTGCAGAGCTTGATGGGAGTTGTCTTAAATGTATACGTGCTACATACCGTTAGGGTGTGCGAGCTGGAAGAACTTGGCGAGCTGTCGCCATGCTGGGAGAACCTCCGGAGGCAGATCATCACACAGTACCAGACCATCATCCTCACCTACCAGGAGACCATCAGTGACCTGCACGAGTACAAAGGTCAGAACTGCAATCTTAACAGTAACAAACTTATACATCGTTTACATTTCATACAGAAGATGAACAAGATAATGTGTGTTTCTTCCCCCCTTTAGGTCCTTCTTTTAAATCTAGCACACTAAAAGCGGAGCGAAAGTTGGAGTTCATCCCGACAAACCTGCACATACAGAGAATGAGAGTTCAAGGAGAGACCGGCTACGGTAACTTGATCTTGCATCAACACTAACTGACCAAAACATTACGTAGTGGAGGTGTAATGGTACATGTATTCCATTTTTCTGAACGGTATTATCTCGCGCATCGTTTCTAATATGTAAACCAATACAATGCAGCCTAGTTTTTGGCTCGCTGGACTCATGGTCAGTGATAGTGCCAAAGAGAAGCTACAGCTTGAAAACCCCCAACTTTGTAAATTATTACATATTATTTCATATGTTTATTGACATTTTTTATTTGACAATTTCATTTATTGGGGAATAATTTGCTAGTAGTTTTTCTTAATGTTTAATTTAAAAATATATATATACATATATATAAAAAATTAAAGATAAAGCTAAGCCATTTTATTTAGAATATTATTTCATGTATGTATTTATTTTTAGAATTGTTATTACTGTAGAATAAAATATATATTAACATCTGCTAGCAGTTTTTATGTTCAATTAAAAAACAAAAGCTAAGCGATTCTATTTAGCATTTTATTTCATATATTTATTTGAAAACATTTGCTAGCCGTTTTTTTCATGCTTAATTTTAAAAATATTAAAAATAAAAAAGTAAATATAAAGCTAAGCCATTTTATTTAGAATATTATTTCATATATGTATTAAAACATTTTTTTTAGAATTGTTTTTATTATAAAATAAAATATATATTATAACATCTGCTAGCAGTTTATGTTCAATTAAAAAACAGAAAAGCTAAGCAATTTTATTTAGCATTTTATTTCATATATTTATTTGTAAACATTTACTAGCAGTTTGTTTTATGTTAAAAATCATTAAAAGAGACAAGCAGTTTTATTGAGCATATCATTTCATATATCTATTTAAAAAATGTATTTGAAAATGGTATTCATTAGGGAATCATTTGCTAGCAGTTGTTTTAATGTGTAATTTTATAAATAATAATAAATAAATAAATGTTTACAGAAAACCTAAGCAGTTTTATTTAGAATATTATTTCATATATGTATTAAAAAAATTACAATTTTATTTACTGGCAAATCATGTGATCAGTTTTTAATGTTAATTTAAAAAAAACAGAAAAACATGTATACAGAAAAGCCATTGGCATTTTATCACGTTAGTGTGACAAGAAAGATCCTCAGAAGTGCCGCAGGATCATTTTCTTTATTGGTCTAATAATAATTATTTACTACAACATTTTTTTTAAATCTTTTTTTCATCTATCTATGCCTGTGACAGGGATCTAATTGTTGTGACAGGCACAACACTTGGTGAAATATGTGTGACATATACTGTTTGTCAATAGTTAACCTCTGTATCAACCGTTTACGTTTGGTCCCCACTTATTGTTCTCGTATAAAATATGTGCCTTGACTCAATAAAGGTTTGAAAATGAACCAAAACATGACCTTAAAACGGAGGATAGTATTGAGCCGTGACCTTCTGGCATATCGTTACACCTATATCAGGTAATGCTACCTTTTGTTATTGTTTTCTAACGTATGCTCTTCCATCAGACCACACATACGACGTGGTGACCATTGGCGCTCCTGCAGCACATCATCAAGGCTTTAAAGGCTGCGGCCTGCGCAAACTTCTGCACAAGCTTGAAGAAGCCAGAAAGCAGTAAGTAGAACATGTTTATTTTCCGCTGCACCAAGCCTCTCTCTTATGTGTTTTTCTTTTTCTTTTTCTTTTTTGCACCGTCAGCACTTACGAGGAAGAGAGGTGAGAATAACTGATGATAGTTGGTGTTTTGTTTATCTATTCATTGTATTAACCCACCTTTTTGTGCACAAAGCTCTGTCAGCTCAAGAGCTATGGCATACCAGCCGCAGGATGTTGTGCGAGCAAAGGAGCTGATTGGACAAATTAACACACTGAAGACGCAAGTGTGTTACTATATCGAGCGGCTGTCTCGAGCCGCCAAGGAACGCTCGGCTAATGCTCTGGAGAGAACCTTGGCCATCCTCAAAGAGAAGGTAAGCAGAAGAATGCCAATCATGTGTTAGGTTCAATGATGTCAGGAATTTTGAGAGGTCTCTTGTCTGAATCCTATTTTCATATGATAGATTTATTCTTATAAATGTATGTAATTTTTTCAGTGTGTAACTTCTTCACAGTATATATATATATATATATATATATATATATATATGCACACACACACACACACACACACACACACATATACAGATATATACACACATATACATATATATGTATATATATATATACATATACAGGTAAAAGCCAGTAAATTAGAATATTTTGAAAAACTTGATTTATTTCAGTAATTGCATTCAAAAGGTGTAACTTGTACATTATATTTATTCATTGCACACAGACTGATGCATTCAAATGTTTATTTCATTTAATTTTGATGATTTGAAGTGGCAACAAATGAAAATCCAAAATTCCGTGTGTCACAAAATTAGAATATTACTTAAGGCTAATACAAAAAAGGGATTTTTAGAAATGTTGGCCAACTGAAAAGTATGAAAATGAAAAATATGAGCATGTGCAATACTCAATACTTGGTTGGAGCTCCTTTTGCCTCAATTACTGCGTTAATGCGGCGTGGCATGGAGTCGATGAGTTTCTGGCACTGCTCAGGTGTTATGAGAGCCCAGGTTGCTCTGATAGTGGCCTTCAACTCTTCTGCGTTTTTGGGTCTGGCATTCTGCATCTTCCTTTTCACAATACCCCACAGATTTTCTATGGGGCTAAGGTCAGGGGAGTTGGCGGGCCAATTTAGAACAGAAATACCATAGTCCGTAAACCAGGCACGGGTAGATTTTGCGCTGTGTGCAGGCGCCAAGTCCTGTTGGAACTTGAAATCTCCATCTCCATAGAGCAGGTCAGCAGCAGGAAGCATGAAGTGCTCTAAAACTTGCTGGTAGACGGCTGCGTTGACCCTGGATCTCAGGAAACAGAGTGGACCGACACCAGCAGATGACATGGCACCCCAAACCATCACCCAACCATGCAAATTTTGCATTTCCTTTGGAAATCGAGGTCCCAGAGTCTGGAGGAAGACAGGAGAGGCACAGGATCCACGTTGCCTGAAGTCTAGTGTAAAGTTTCCACCATCAGTGATGGTTTGGGGTGCCATGTCATCTGCTGGTGTCGGTCCACTCTGTTTCCTGAATTTTGGATTTTCATTTGTTGCCACTTCAAATCATCAAAATTAAATGAAATAAACATTTGAATGCATCAGTCTGTGTGCAATGAATAAATATAATGTACAAGTTACACCTTTTGAATGCAATTACTGAAATAAATCCAGTTTTTCAAAATATTCTAATTTACTGGCTTTTACCTGTGTATATATATATATATATATATATATATATATATATATATATATATATATATATATATATATATGTATATATGCATATATACATACATATGATTAATATATCATATATTTTAAAATAAATTATAATGTATTTTAAAAATATAAATTACAATCTCAAAAATATGGGATGATACATTAAAGAGACATTGATGAGTGGTAAGATAACATGTGTATTTTAGGTTACTCAGGGTTCTTTTAAAATATATACATTTAATGTGAAAATAAAACACATTCAATTATACATTTAATTACATATATCATATTTAATTATATATACATATAATTGATTAGAATTATTTTAATATTGAAGTTATAGTATCTTTTTTTTAATGATTATATATATATATATATATATATATATATATATATATATATATATATATATATTATAACATAATACTTTATGAAAATAAATAATATATTTCAGAAATATTAATGACAATATCTAAAAATAAGTGATATTGAAGAGTGGTAAATATAGTTAGATACAATTTGTAATTTGTTATTCTAGGTTCTTTTTATTATATTGAATTTTGTTTGTTGCAAAGTTCCTTTTATGTGTCCAAATATTCATAAAACTGCTTTGTGGCCTCTTTTAGACTCGTCAGCTGGTGAGCGCGTGCGACTCCAAGCTCTTATCCTCCGCCATCATCGCCCTGGCCGCCGCCCGCCCAGAGCCCGCCCTGCGAGGCACGCCGTCCCCGTCATCTTCCTCCCTTTCGCCCTCCTCCCACTCGCCTTCCCGCTCGCCCTCCTCCCGCTCGCCTTCCCGCTCGCCCTCTCACCACCCGACATCCCCCTTGCGAGCGGCGACCTCGCCCTCTCGCCACGCCACTCCCCCTGAGGGCGGCGAAGGGAGTAAAAGCAAGCGTGCTTCCTTGCAGGCCGACTTGCACGAAGAGGAGTGGGTAGGAAAAAAAGTCCACTATAGACTCTTTGTACACTACATGGCTTCATGGAGACTGCATTAAAAACAAGTGTATGTGTGTGTGCAGAGGAAGGTGTGGCTGAATGTTGACAAGAGTCTGGAGTGTGTGATTCAGAAGGTGGACAGGTTGCTGCAGAGAGACCAGCTTCAGAGCGACAGCAGCTCTGATGACGTGTTCGCCATGGCCAGCGAGGAACCCAAAAACACCAAAAAAGGTAAACACATCCAAACGTATCTAATCTTGATAAATGAGAATGACTTCACCGCTAACTGGCATCTTGATTTGTTAACCACCAAATCTCCTGTTGTCGCCACTCGATCGGTGTTAAAAAAATACTGACCGTTGTGGCTATGGATGTTGTTTTCATAAACTCCACCAGATGGCAGTAGCTGCATGCAGCATCTACCTCTGCATGCGCTATTACAACATTAGTTCCGGTCCTGTTGTGCTGTGCAATACAAGTGTTCGTAAATCAGCATGTGGTATATTTTCCATTCCACTCTCTGATGCACTCCAAATCATTCAAGTAAAACAAACAAGTTGTTATATATAGACCTGGGCTGATATTTGATAAGTTAATTAATAGAACGATGAATGAAAATGAACATAATAGGTTTGCGGTCACTGTTTGCAATAGTTTCAGCAGCTGCATGCGTTAGTACTCTATGTACATGAACTGTAATCATCAGAACTGCTGTAAAACTCCTGACAGTTAGTATTACCATATCAAATTAAAATGATTTAAAAACCGCGACTGATAACCACACTTTGATAAAATTATTCCCCGACTAGCTTTAGCTTGCTGGCTAGCGTAAATGTTAACATGAAAACAAGAGACATTAACGTCTTTCCCCATTAAGAATGGTCATAGTCCAATTTAAAACTTGTATAAACACATTACTGTTTAAACTACTAAGATACAATATTCATATTAAACATAAAAGCTGTGGTGTTATAGCACAAAGTGATCGATATATACGCCACAGTGTCGAGTTAAAACAGACGGAGGTGTGTTCAACAGGAAGTGAACTCGCGTGATGCCACATAAACCGGAAGTGAAACAAAGTGATCACCCAATTTGCATTTATCAAAAAAACATTGTATAATGCTTACAAATTAAAATGGTGGAAGATAAACATTTAAACACACAAATAAATAGAATGGCTCTTATGAAGCCAGAACAATATTTCTGCCAAGAAAGTATATTGTGTCTATTTATTTTAGTTAATTAAAATAAACACAACTTAGTGAAAATCTTTTAGCGTGTGTATAAGTCCTTTTTCAGCACATTCAACAATACTGTGATAATGATAACCATGATACTTTTAGTCACAATAACTTTATCTATTTTATTTATTATTTTAATTGTGTATATTTGAGGGTCCCCATCCTCTCCTTAACAGAGATTTTTTTTTAAAAACTATTGTATTGCTTTTGGCTGTGATTTTTAGCCAAGTGCAGAATGTTGCATGCAGACAGAGTATAATTTATTGTCATTACTTGTTTGTATTATTTAACTTGGATATTTAAAAGTTTACATTCCAATTACAATGTTAAAATATACGAGAAATACAAATGTATTACACTTGAAAGGGTATTCTTGCATTATTATGTGATATCATTACATCAGTATATTTATTATATTGGTTATAGTTTATAGGCAATAATTTGTAAGCCAATAAATCATCGAGTAACATTTGTTATCGGCCCAGGCCTAGTTATATATGATGAGTTTTACCTATTTCGGAAATATAACGCCCTCTTTCCTATTAAGTGCAGAATAATTTACAGTAAATGTATATTGCGGTATCCATGGTAACCAAGACAACATAGGAAGTGTAAAGAGAAGAGCTATAAGGAAATAGCTAAAAAAAAAAACCGTTTGTTCAAAGCAAAATGACTGATTTCCTGTTTACACTGAGGTATGGGTCCTGTGGATTATTACTACTACTAATATATTTTTTTTGAATCTCTTAATAGATTAATATATTATTGTCAATATTTCTCTTTCACTGCCAGGGAACAGTCCAGAAGTGGATAAGAAATCACCAGGTAAGATTTGAATGAATCCATTTAGGATATGCAGTGATTTAACTATTTTTACGCCGCGTTGACATTTTTGCTCATCTTTTCTTTTCATCCCAGATTACGGCATGCTCTGAAAGATTAACATTTAAAAATGACATGTTGCCTCAAATCATTGCCAAAAACTGCAATATTCCCACTTTTATTGAAATGCACAGGAAGAATCTGCAAGATACCCAGTGGTATACGTTGTGCTGGTCTACCACAATTTGTGGTTTTTACTTTGACTCTTACCTGCAGGTGAGTGGAGCGAGGCTATGCACCCTCTGCTGGCCACGCTGAGCGACTGCGCCTCGCTGCTGGGCGACAAGGCCAGAAAGGCCATGGTGTTCCTCCTCATGCAGGACAGCGCCCCCACCATCGCCATGAGCCTCACGCTGCAGTACCGCCGCGACGTCGTCTTCTGCCAGACCGTCAGTCCGCACACAACCTACGATTGGAAGATGATGATGATAACGATGAGGATGATTCTGATGATGTGTTTGTGTGCCACCAGCTGACAGCTCTGATCTGCGGCTTTGTCCTCAAGCTGAGGAACAGCCTCTGTGATTTGGGCTTCCTCAGGCAGCTCCACACTATTGGCCTCCTGGTGCAGTATGAGAGCTTACTCAGCACTTACGGTAATGTGTGTGTGTGTGCGTGTGTGCGTGTGCGTATGTGTGTTCTTGTATTTCTACCCTTTTTTGAGACATCAACAAGGAAAAGTACCTTCCATATGAGGACCGATGAACAAGTTAGTTGGTCCCAATACGGAAAACCTTTGCATCTAATAGAGAATGTCTCATTTGGTGGTGAAATCTATCAAAATTAGGGTGGTCCTAAAATGGAGGGATTTTTCAAATTGACTGTGTGTCGGTTTTAAAAGTGCTCCCCCTTCTGGTCAACAAATGAAGTAACAAGTGTGTGTAAGAAATTGAAATGCGCCCCCTTTGGCCAAAATTTAAAAAAAAAATTAAATAAATATGTATATAGAGACATACTGTAATAACTTGAAGTAAATAATGAAGATTAAAAAACAATTACAAACAAAACATTTAATATATTAAAAAGTAACCATTTTTTTTCACAATATGTCGACTTTTTTCTTATAAAATTGGGAACAATTTATTTTTATTTTTACTGTTTCCGTAATATTGCAATATTTTCTTGTAAAATTATTACTTTTTTTAATGTAAAATTATTACTTTTTACTGCAAAATGGTGACATTTGTCGTATCAAATTCTGACTTGTATCACAATATTGCCAATTTTTTGTTCTTGTAAAATAGTGACAGTTTTTGAGTAGAATTATGACTTTTGTCATAATTTTGCCAAGTAAAATTCCGATTATTATTGTAATATTGCCAAAATTTTAAAGTTTTCTTATAAAATTGCGTCTGTTATTGAGTAAAATTCCAACTTTTATCATAATATTGCACAAATGTTCAGTTTTTCATGTAAAATGTCGACTTGCGTTGAGTAAAATTACAACTTTTATTATAATACTGCCAAAATTCAAAGTTTTTCTTGTGACCTTTTTCTTGGGAAATTCCAACTAATTTTTCACAACAAGCTTTTTTATATTTACATAGTATGTATATATTATTAATGTTGTAAATACACATCTTTATATATCTAGAAAGAGTGGTCCTAAAGAGGTAGCCATTTTTCGGAGGTCTCAAGAAGGTAACATACAAGAGTGTGTGTGTGCGTGTGTGTGTGTGCGTGCGTGCATTTTGAGTTACTAAACTCCGGCGAAATGCAGTGGCAGCAATTTACACAAGAATGTGTCGTTTTTGTGGTTATAGCGCAGTACATTGCAAATGTGACATAGTTAAATGGCCACAAAAGGTAAAGTATGCAAAAGATTGGTATCATTCTTACAAAAACAAGGAATTTGTATAAATAGTAGTTTGTAGAAAATTGACTTTTCAGGGCAGTCCCACTTTGATGTATTGTGTGTGTCAAAGATGCTCAAACCAATGTAATGTGGCGTAAGCTAGGCTATCTGGACAAAACATCCACACCTCAGCTTTGTGTTGTCATGCAAATTAGTTTAATATCAAACCATGTCTCATTACGAACTCATTTCAAAATATGAGCTGTGGGACAGCTGTTTTAGAGTACTGGACTTACTTGAAATAAAGCGTCATTTTTATATCAATGAACGCGATGAATAAAATACCTGATCGGGGCAATGGAACTAGCATATTTTGTGTACACTGCAAGGGTTGGCACAGACCTCAAAAAGTCCAAATGTAATTACTGCAAGTACAGGTAATCATGCTTATGATTTCCTACTAAATTGCTTGTTTTCATTATTTACCATTATTACATACCATACCATATAGTGGCCGGGTTTGTTTATTCACTCAACACCAAAGAGTACCAGGCATGTTTTTGAATACCAACACATGTAATTAAAATATTCTTCAGTCAATACTTAAAAAAAAAAATAAAAAATCACAATTACATGAAATAATATTTTTACCAAATCAATTTCATGCATATTTCATTTTCTAGATTTTTTTACACTTCCTCTATCAATTTTTTGGACACTGCTATACTTTGTTGCATTAGTCTTCTTAGTGCTTATCATTTATTTTCTGTCACACCCCCCTTAGGAAGAAGAAAACATTTCGCGACCCCTCCGTAACTATAAATAGTATCATTTGTCTATAAAATTGTAATAAGTACACCTTTGCATCACATTGTGTCCTTATTAACATCAAATAAGACAAAAAAAGGACAACATAATTATTGATCAACTTACAACAAATAATACCTTTATTAACATTGTTTTTAGTCTGTAATAGAAAACATTTAAAGTGCATCAATATGCCTGAAATAAAAAAATTAAAAAAAGTAGTCCTTATTTAAACTATAAACATTTTTTGACTGACTTTTGATCCATTTAATACGAAAAACTTAAATTAAATTATCTCAGTTTAAAAAAAAAATTAAAAATTGTTCAGCAACTTTAACTCAGGAGCACACATATATAAAACACTTTAACCTACAAAACAAATAGTGGATAAAATAATTGTGCTGATTTCATTTTCCAACAAAAATCGAAATGTAGTGCACAGCTTTTCGAAGTGGGGTTTGAAGCACGATACTGATAAAGCATGTTCTCCGCGGTCACACTATTTGAGAAGGACTGCATTAATCCCACATAGAATAACAACTCACAAATATTGTATTCAGCAGCTCTCTTTTTAAACTTCATGCAAACATTAGATTTACAGATGTTGGATTAAATACATCTACCGCAGGTGTGTCAAATGTACGGCCCGCAAACAGGTTTTATCCGGCCCGCGAGATGAGTTTGCTCAGTATAAAAATGAGCCAAAATTTTTGAATGAAAGAAACTGGTGTTCTAAATGTGTCCAGTAGATGTCGCAATAGCAATTCTTTGTATCTTTGTAGATGATGCTACATATGTAAAAAAAACAAAAAAAACATTAGTGGATCAGTCAAGGATAATGAGCAAACTACATAAATAACATCCTGTAATTTGATTTTGATATTATTTTTTTTATCTTGATAGATGGAAAATTAACACCAATGAGTTGACTGATGAACATTATCACATAATTTTATTCAGAAAGTATAAATAACAACAAATAAACATAGAATACTATTAACTGCAACATGTAAGTGTAAAAAAACAACAACATTATGATTTGTACATTTTCAGAATGTGCTTGTTCTATTTTTAAACAAAACAATCTAAAGTTGTCTTTATTTTTACGTTGTTGTGCCGTGATTTTACCAGTCCGGCCCACTTGGGAGTAGATTTTTCTCCGTGTGGCCCCCGATCTAAAATGAGTTTGACACCCCTGGTCTACCGCAAACTAACAGTGATATACATTTTTGTAAAAGTACATACGGTTAACTACTAAGGCGTCTATTTGGGGTGCAGCATTAATTTAAACAGAAACTAGATCAATATTGCCCAAATTGGGGCCGGGGGGCCAAATTTGGCCCACCCACAAATTCATACTGACTTTTCTCAAGCTCACACAATTATCGATGGTATGTCCGCAAGGCTAACTAGCCTACTAATGTTTTTAAGTGACATGTTATTTGCTGCAATTGAAGCAACTTTACTATTCACATTCAGGCTATTTGTGTTTCATTTTTAAAAATCCCTGTGTGACCCGATTTGATTTGATTTTCACTTTGGCTCTTGGAGGCAAAACATTGGGCACCCCTGAACTAGACAACATATAGGAGGCACGGCGTCTATTGGATATTTCACAATAACTCCTTGACAGTTATTGACGCAGGATCCTTTTTGCCGCCTAAAGGTGAGGAGCTGGCCATGCTGGAGGACATGAGCGTGGGGGTGAACGACCTGATGAACGTCACCTTTAAAATCACGCAAGCAAGCACAGCTTTCAGCCCCGACATGCTGCCGGTCATCACGGGAAACAGGAACGGCTTTAACGTCAGGGTTCCGATCCCGGGCGCCATATTCGACACTCTGCCGCGGGAGATCCAGAACGGGATGTTGCTGCGCGTGCAGCCGGTGCTCTTCAACGTGGGCATCAACGAGCAACAAACGCTGGCTGAGAAGTAAGTAGCGGGAATGGAAGGACGGGACATCACACCACAGCGCAGTGTTTGTCCTACATTCATTTAGCATAACAATGACATCACGCCTTGAAAAAATGTGTCGTCTTATATTCGGGGTCTAGATATTTACTAACGAAAAAAATGGTTTATGTATTTTTTTTTCTTTTTCCCCAAAAATTATATTGAAGTCATTATGGTAGTTCAAATTCTAAAGCTGAACAAATTGGAGGTCAATTACTCTTTAAGCTGTGCTTCTTCCTACTCCTTTTCAGACATGTTGTAATGACAATTTGATGTAGTATTGTACCGATACCAATATTTTGGTACCGGTACCAAAATGTATTTCGGTACTTTTCTAAATAAAGGGGACCACAAAAAATTTCATTATTGGCTTTATTTTAACAAAAAATCTTAGGGTACATTAAACATATGTTTCTTATTGCAAGTTTGTCCTGAAATAAAATAGTGAACGTACAAGACAACTTGTCTTTTAGTAGTAAGTAAGCAAACAAAGGCTCCTAATTTAGCTGCTGACATATGCAGTAACATATTGTGTCATTTATCATTCTATTATTTTGTCAAAATTATTAAGGACAAGTGGTAGAAAATAAATTATTAATCTACTTGTTCATTTACTGTTAATATCGGCTTATTTTCTGTTTCAACATGTTCTATCTACACTTCTGTTAAAATGTAATAATCACTTATTCTTCTGTTGTTAGATATTAGATATATTGTTAGCAATAGTTTTGGACGATACCACAAATTTGGGTATCAATCCTATGCCAAGTAGTTACAAGATCATACATTGGTCATATTCAAAGTCCTCATGTGTCCAGGGACGTATTTCCTGAGTTTATAAACATAATATAAATTTGAAAAAAACTACATAAGATTTTGTGATGCTAAAAAATATCGATGTAATCATAGTAGTATCGACTAGATATGCTCCTGTACTTGGTATCATCACAGTGGAGGTTAGGTGTAGATCCACCAATGGCGTTTATTTATATTGTAGCGTCCCGAAAGAGTTGGAGCTGCAGGGAATTCTGGGAATTTGTTCTGTAGTGTTAATGTTGTGTTGCGCTGCAAATATTCTCCCAAAATGTGTTTGTCGTTGTTGTTTAATGTGGTTTCATTATATGGCAAAGGTTTATGACAGTGTTGGTGTTGTTCATACGGCCACCCTTAGTGTTACATGTATGGCTGTTGACCAAGTATGTAGTCATTCACTTGTAAGCACAGTATTCAAAGTTATGCGGAACATATCAATGATTGTTAATTGGACATAGTTAAGTCTTGTCTTGACTTTGACAACTCTAGGCCACTCTTTAATACATTCAAGCTCATGACTTCAGAGTGCTGCTGTGTGTCGTGCAGCATGTATAGAGCTACCACTCGTCCTACAGGGATGATACTGGAAATAATTATACTTGACCTGTCTCCATGGAGTCAAGGTTTAGTGATTAAGAAGTAGTTACAACACTGCGGACTGCGGATAGACATTAGCCGCTAGTTAGCTAGCCATGTCTTAAAGCAGCTCTTCCTGAGGGCGTTTCACCTTTATCTTTGGGTTTTAAGCCAAAATTTGTCCGTTCTCCTTTTTCAGTCCACACACTCTGTCTGCTTGTAAGTACTCCATGTGTGTGTGTGCGCGCTGCTGAACATGGGACCAGTACTTTTCAGAGGCGGTATAGTACCGAATATGATTGATTAGTATCGCGGTACTATACTAATACCGGTATACTCATTTGAAGTATCTTGTTGTAACTGTATGCATGTTCCAATTCAGCATCATGGAATGAATTGGACTCATTAATTGAGTTCTAATTCCAGTGTCAACCCTGAGAGATTGGTCTCGGTCCACTTGCAAGTGAACTCTGGTTCGGACCGAAAGAAGACAGCAAAAAGAGTACAGAAATGACAAATATTTAAGAGAAAGTCCTTTTTTCTGCTCTGCCCTTTTCCCTCCATTCACGGCGCTCTTTAAAATATATTTAAGAAGCTTCGTAGGAAATTTTAGCTGATAATTTGATCAGGATATAAAAATAACCTATGTTTTTAAGCCCGGCGGACAGTGTATGGTTTTGGAATATTTGATTTATGTCATGTAATTTGTCACAAAAACTGTCCAATTTCCTTACTTTATATATACCAGGGGTCCCCAAACTACGGCCCACAGGCCGTAAATCCGGCCCAAGGGAAGTCCCAAGTAAAAAAATATATATATATTTTATTTTTTATTTTTTTCAAATCTGTCCTTTCTAATCTATTTTCTACCGCTTGTTACTCTCTGTGTCTACTAGCCGCTCAGGAAAATCATATTGTTTAAAAATGCATTTTCCCATCGATAACGTGACATTATCGCGCTCGCAGGATATATATATATATATATATATATATATATATATATATATACACACACACACAATTTTTTAACCCAACGCGGCCCCCGGGTCAAAACGTATGGGGACCCCTGATGTATACAGTCGTTTTTATCGGCTGTTAATTGGTTCCGGACATGACCATTAAATTAAAATTGGTAATTTGTCATAGTTGGAGCATAAAATAACTGCTTTTGACCTTCTAAATAATTGTTTTAACAATATAAGAGCCCTATAGACAGACTTGAGTCACCTTTACACTTCTTTAATCCAATATGCGGCTGAGACTGAGCCGTTCAGTGGCCACCATACTGAACAGCACGCTCTGATTGGTTTGGTATCATCTAGTGGCCAATAGTAGTATCCATACTTTTAGCCAATTTTGCCATTTTTGTGCTTGAAAATGCTTACTTAGGGCCAAAAATTTAAATGTGCGATGTGGTGAAACCACTATATTTGAAGCGCAATGTGGCCATAGCCTTTGGTCTCATGACAAAACGCAAAGCGAACTGCACCAAAGCGTGCTCCAAAACGTTTGGTCTAGACCTGAGTATCCAAGCACACGTGTGAACTGGTGTTATTTCTGTGTTTGTGCAGGTTTGGAGAGACGTCCTTACAGGAAGTGATCAACACAGAGAGCATGGCGCGTCTCAGCTTGTACTACGACCACTTTAAAGAGGTCCTCCCCGAGGACTGTGAGTCAACAAAGACATCTTCAGATTCCCCCTGATGTTCTCTGACTGCACTCACCTCCTCTGTCGTGGTCTTCTCAGGCCTGCATCGCTCTCGCAGCAGCACCGGTATGCCCGACCTGCTCAGACTGCTCAACCAGAACATCAACGCCAAGAAGAGCAAGAATGTGGAGATTCTGTGGCAGGCAGCCGAGGTGCGTTTTGGGGTTGGTTGGTTTGTCTCTGCTGGCAATATGTCCGCCATTTAGCGCCTAAAAAATAAGAATTTATTACATGGGTCTGCTTGTGTTCTTTTACAAACCCCGTTTCCATATGAGTTGGGAAATTGTGTTAGATGTAAATATAAACGGAATACAATGATTTGCAAATCCTTTTCAACCTATATTCAATTGAATGCACTACAAAGACAAGATATTTAATGTTCAAACTCATAAACTTTTTTTTTTTTTTGCAAATATTAATTAACTTAGAATTTCATGGCTGCAACACGTGCCAAACTAGTTGGGAAAGGGCATGTTCACCACTGTGTTACATGGCCTTTCCTTCTACTTCTTTTTGTCAGAGTTACATAACTGTCTGCTGTTTTTAGGGATTTTTTGCAGAGTCTCTTAAAAGTTATTTTAACTAAAGTTAAACAAATGACTGACTGCATCTGAAGTAATAAAGAAGCTACAGCAACACCTTAGTTACATAAATCACTAAATTGTAACTGCCAAAAATGGCAATACTTAAAGGGGCCTGGAGGAACGTCTCAGTTATGTACATCACAAGTCTGGACCCCAGTGTTCTGTGTTTGCTAGCAACGTTCAAATGTCAAAGCAAGGATCTGCCAATGTGTTTACACTGGTCCAAGTTCCTCTATACAACAGGAGCACTTCAGAAAAGCACTATATAAATATAAACCACTATTATTATCATACTCCAACAGGCTCCTTCAGCTTCGTTCCCACACTGAGGGATTCAGGAACTCCTTCATTCCGCACTCCATCCAGCTGTAAAATCACTCGCCATACAATAATAGATAATATTTCTCTATCACCTGACCACTTCTATGTTAGCTACCTCTCTTTATTTATAATGTATATTTTCTGCTGGGTCTACTCTTTATTTTATGCTGCCCTTTTTTTGCTGCAGCTGTTACATATACTGTAATATTGTACATAGTAATTGGGATTTGTTTTATATTGTATATATTATATACAAATATAATATAATAATATAATACATCAGTATATATTATATACTGTATATATAATAAGTAAATATTACAAATATGTTATATTTTATATTGCTACTATGGTACATTTTTAGTCTACTTTATAGCTTTTGTTTTCGCCCTCTTTTTGTGCCCTTGTGTGCATTATCCTTTCCATCCTTTGTAACTGAGCTACTGTGTGGAACAATTTCTCTTGTGGATCATTAAAGTTTGTTTAAGTCTATTTTAGTGTTTTAGAATTTGCTGCAAAAAAAAAGGTTTCCCAAGTTTTTAACTGAACTCAGGGGAAGGTATGGCGTAATTCCCGGCCTGGATTTAGCCCCCAAGCTGCCCTAAAAAGTCCAAAATGGTTCAAAACTATACAAGCGAAAATCCTATTAAATTTCACAGTGTGGTAAAATCAGTAAGTAAATGTATAAAAAATAATCCTCTGAAACTATGCTAATCAGTCGATCAATATCAGGGTGTATAAAGTGTCATTATTTATTGTATATATGACAAATAATCAGAATATTATTATGACTACATCAGAGTGATGGGCAGGACATTATAAGCTTTTGCTTCTTCCTGCTCCTTTTCGTGCACACACCATGTTTTTTTTAACGCATGTTTTTTTACAAAACGATATTGTATTGGAGAGACTTTATTTGTTTTTTTTGTGTTTGAAATCAAATAATAAAATGAAAAAAAAATTACACCAAAGCTGACAGAAAGTTCTGTCTTTAAAAATATATACAATGTGTGTTTTTAGCTTTTTCTTTTTTACAAAATAAAAACAGTATCCAAATGGCCCTCCTCTGCTTTGACTTTCAGTATATGCGGCCATTGGTGGACAAACTTTGGACACCCCTGATCTACTATATTAACCTTACTTGGTATTTGTTATGCTATGTCTAAAGGCATGCCGGCGCTTAAACGGAGTGCGTTTTACCAGCTGCAAGAGTGCCAAAGACCGCACTGCCATGTCCCTGACCCTGGAGCAGTGTCAAATCCTGCAGCAGGAGCACGCCCTGGCCCCGCAGGTCTTCTACCAGGCCCTGGACTGCATGCGCAGGTGGGTTAATCACCAAAAGTGCATTAGTGAAATATCATTACTCCCTAAAGCCTGTCACCTTCTCTTTTCCGCAGTGAGGGCTGCAGGCGAGAGAACACCATGAAGAACGTGGGATGTCGCAAATACGCCTTTAACGCTCTCCAGCTCAAGGCCTTTCCTAAACAGTATCGCCCTCCGGAAGGCACGTATGGGAAAGTGGAATCCTAACTGCAGTGAAAAAGACTGATGAGAGCACCCACACAACAACACACACACAAACAAAACACCTACGACACACAACGTGCAGCATTTGTTGTGTTTAGTCACAGCCTGGTATAGGTTGATTTATAGTGGTCTTGCCGCCTCTCGGTTTAATAGCATTGCATCTATTATTTATGTATCTTAAAAAGGAAAAGGGCAGGAAATGATAAATAAATTAGCCTAAAGCTACATGAAATGTCACAGGTGCACCAGTTGTGTGTTAATGTGCAACTACAAGTACAAATATTGTTTACTCATGCTTGATATCTTCTTTTTTTCTCTCGCCTTTTTAGGGAAATTATTGATGTCTAAATGTTTTCCACGGAGAATTAATATTACTCACATTTTGAACTTATTAAAATGTGTTAAAATCCATCCAGTGTGGGTCAAGATAATCTAAGTTATTAAATACATTTAAAGAAAACTGTCTACCTCTCAGCTTGTGGTTTAGCTGACAAAGGGAAGTGAAGTGAAGTGAATTACATTTATATAGCGCTTTTTCTCAAGTGACTCAAAGCGCTTTACATTGTGAAACCCAATATCTAAGTTACATTTAAACCAGTGTGGGTGGCACTGGGAGCAGGTGGGTTAAGTATCTTGCCCAAGGACACAACGGCAGTGACTAGGATGGCGGAAGCGGGGATCGAACCTGCAACCCTCAAGTTGCTGGCACAGCCGCTCTACCAACCGAGCTATACCGCCCCGGACATGGTTATTATTTTTCTGTTATTCTTAATCGTATTTATTTCTATCATATTTATTCCAAAAAATAACTAAGTTATCTTGCCAGCATGTGTATCCTGCAGAGTATTTACATGTAAGGTTCCAGGGGATTGGTTAGGATATACTTTTATTTATCCCACAATGGGGAAATGGGTGCCTGCTCAGTTACGAGTGAGGAAAACCTGCCAGGAATTGACAGGAAATGTGATATACTGTACACCCAAATCATCAATGGGCCTATACTATAAAAAGTACTGGTAGTCGGCCATTTTTGGTTTGGGCCATTTACATTTCTTTGTTTTCTATGTAATGTTCTAATGCTGGTTATGTTTAATATGATCTTTAGAACAATATAATACCATATCACAACCATTAATGACCCCTGGCATGCACTTTGGACACCCCTGCCTCAAACAAAATGAAACAACAGTGATTGAAAGAATGTTAATCGGTCATACAGTTCTAAAATTTGGCAGGAAAATCTCAATCATACCTCTAATCGGCAGAAATTCAACACAATTATTGATGACCATGCTTAAAAATACTGTACCTATTTTACTTGCACCTTCTTGCTCGTTGGCCATGTCTGCAAAAAACATAAGAAGAAAGAAAATGTCTTGTCATTATACATTTGTATGCTTACTTTGAAGGTGATTTTGTTATTGTACCCTGGAAGCTGCATATGATTGTGCATTTCTTATAAATTGCAACATAAAAGATATTTCTGCGAGATGGGAATTATGCAGCATGTATGAATTTGCACAAGAAAATAGAGGAAAAATGTTTCGAACTGCATGGGGAATTTTTTAAAATGTGGACGTAAAAAAAAAAATACAAAAAAAATTGCGCTAACAACAGACTTCATGAACAACAAAGTATCTTACTGTACAATATTTAGAGACAATGCCAATTTTATTTTACTAATGTTATTTTGCTTACAACTCGTTATGTCTATATGTATGTTATTACTTATTAAAGCTATTGTTGTTGCACAAGTGACATGCACTCAGGTGGAAAAGTGGTGAAGTTCATGAGATGAGTGGGACCTAAAATAAAAGATGATCAACTCTAAGTAAGTGATGTGGCATTGATTCAACATTATTTTATCAAGGAAAAATGTTAATGTGCCTTAAACATGAGTTCAATGTGTATCTACAATGTGTGTGGCTCAATATTTAAAATATTTTAATGTATAAAATAAAAATATATGTGATTTTCAACCACTGTGCACACGACTGTGCCGTGAGCTATTGTCTGGTGTGCCGTGGGAAATTATGCAACTTCACCTAATTGGTCCAAAAAATATTTTTTGCAAATCAATAATTATAATAATGTGCCGTTGTTTAGTGCCTGTGCTGTGTAGAGTTTGGCAGGGTAATCTTGTAATACTCCATATCAGTAGGTGACAGCAGGTAGTTCATTGCTTTGTAGAAGTCGAAAAGCATCGAGGGTGGTTTGTTGTGATCCCAACATGCAGAGCACAGCGGGAGACAGCGTGTAGGTAAAAAGGTATGTAACACTTAAATCAAAAATTAACAAAAGGCAAGTCCCGCTAGGAAAAGGCACTGAAGCATAGGTATGGCTATTAGTGATGGGTCCGTCAAAACCGATGCGTCGGCGCATGCGTCGAGCTCATAGAGCAAACCCTGTGTCGGTTCGCCTACCGGTTTTAGAAAGTCACGTGACCGATCATGAGCTGTTTCGGTCACGTGACCGATACGCAAACTGTCGCACTGACGCCTCCTCTGTGCCCTGTGAGCGGGTCTTTTTTACAGCTGGAGAAATAATAACTAAGAAGAGAAATTGTCTAAAATTTAATACGGTGGAAAAACTGTTTTTTTTTAATAAAAATGTGTAAAAAATTTTTTAAAAAAATTCCCAGTGCACAAGCATCCTCATTCACGACACGTTGTCTTAGATTTCCATGTTATGATATATGTTCACATTATTTATTGACTGTATCTAAAAAAGATAATATATTTTTATTTAAATAAAGATATGAAATAATCCTGAATGAAATACAATGACTTGGTTTATATTATTATATATACTAGGTCATAAAATCAGTGTCAGTTGAGTCGGTCCATAGGTTGCCTGTAGGGATTTTTAATGTCCAGCAGATGACAGTATTTAGTGACACAGTATCGACACAGTATCAATACAGTTTTGCAATGTGTCATGACGCCTCATCAACCCATCACTAATGGCTATGTAAAACAAAAGTAAAACTGAACTGGCTACAAAGTCAACAAAAACAGAATGCTGGACGACAGCAAAAACTTACAGCGTGTGGAGCAAAGACGACGTCCACAAAGTACATCCGTACATGACATGACAATCAACAATGTCCCCACAAAGAAGGATAGCGTACGCACTTAAATAGTCTTGATTGCGAAAACAAAGCAGGTGCAGGCAATAGCACTCAAAGGAAGGCGTGAAGCTACTACAGGAGAACACCAACAAAACAGGAAAAGTCACCAAAATAACAGCGCAAGACAGGAACTAAAGCACAACACACAGGAAACAACAACAAATTCAAAATAAGGCACGAGAACCACGTGGAGTTTAATTTTTTAACCTTTCTGCTGGTGGCGTGCCTCCGTATTTTTTTATTTAAAAAAATGTGCCTTGGCTCAAAAAAGGTTGAAAAACACCGGTGTAGTTTGTAAAAACGTTGTCGTGAATTAAAAACAAGCGTGACGGTTCCTTTAAGGTCACACCCGGAAGTGACGACATTATTTTTTACATAGCTCGTATCGGACAGGGAAAGATGCACTTTAGGACAAACAGAAAGCATTGTTTACATCGCGCTAAATGTAAGACAACACGTACTTATATTAACTATATACTCGTGTTTGTTTTGTTTAAACGTTTATTTTTTAACATTCATACGATTAAGTGAGAAACAATGGCACACAGTAAAACGCTATTTAGCGACAGAGTGAGACCTCATTATTTGCCTTGACTTTCAAGTCTTATCTTTGTGCCGCATGGCGCTGTGTGCGCGTTATGTTGTTGCTTCTGCAGCCGCTTTCAGCAGGAGGTAATCCCCGTTTCACTACTTGATTAGAATATAAACGGACTTTTTAATGTGAATTATGCATATTGTTAATATAGTACCGAACGACAGGAGGTGTGCGTTTAGAATATTGTGTAAATAAACACAGGCAACTTACAGGTTTGGACAATAAAATGACATAATGCGGTTTATCATATCTAATTCTCATGTAATGATTACTCACAAATAGATTATATATCTATATGTTTAGCCCTGGAAATGTGCATATAAGCACGCTTGTGGCGTGTCTGTAGAATGTTCATTGGTGAGGTCAGAGGTCACCACAATTGGAGCTCAGTTCTGGTTGAACACAAAGGTGATTTAAGTTCCTTTACAGGAAACATCTTTTTTATGGCTGTCTAAAGGTTAGGATCAGCTGATTTCTATCCAGTCGTCACACACTTGAGTTCATTCTCACACCAAACAGGTAGGTGGTGTTCCGCTTTGGTGAACCCAGAACCATGAAAGCGTGGTCATAAGTAATTTATTATCTTGGTAAACCATCAATGATTTGCTCTTCCAGGGTCCAGCATGAGGAAGAAGCTGCTGGTGGACGTAGACTGCGGCGTGGATGACGCCCAGGCTATCATGTTGGCCTTGGCCGCCCCCAACGTAGACCTTCTGGGGGTGACCTGCGTGCATGGCAACACCACGGTGGAGAACGTGTGCAGGAACACGCTGCGTGTCCTGCAAGCTTGTGAAAGACTAGATGTGAGTAGGCTTGTTTTTGTTTTTTTTATAGCAGGCTGTCACACAATGAGCTGCAATGTATTGCTGTCATGTGACTTTTAGGGACGGTCTGAAAATGAGTTGTTTGTCCAACAAGCTCATTTCAGTTAATGCTGGGCCACCATTTTTCTAGGTGGTAAAAATCAGACAAAATAATACCTTATTGCTAAAATAATACATCTGATTCATAGGTTATGAATTGTTCCCATATTATTATCTCATTATGTGAGAACACATGTGCTCAAAAAACTACTACTTATACTCCTACATTTTCAAAAAATACAACTTGATACCTTTACTGTGAGCAATGTCCTGCTGCTCCCGCATCATTGCGTCTCGGCTCGTCAAAGTTATTGTAGATTATAAATCATGACTCTCCTATGGATATTAGGAGGGTTTTGCCTTGAATCTAGAAGCTGTTCATCTGTGACATTCAATGTAAACCCGGAGATGGAGACAAGCACACAACCAAAGATGGTGTCTGCAATGAGACTTCCTTGTTAACCCTTCAAGTGCATCATGATTCTTTATGTAAACGGGAAAATATGGATATCCTATAAGTTGTCATCAAAGTAAGCTATAATTGTAATATGTTTGTAGTTTGTACGTCTTGTTTAGCACGTATCAATACTGCTACATGATGCTGTAGTGTTTCACTAAAAAAGCTGGATTTGTTTAGCAGAGCTTCTAAAACTTGTAGCTCATCCTACTTATATTCAGGATCAACAATATAGGGTTCTAATTTATCATAATTTGCCCAAAGTAATCGTTGTTGGCTTTCACAAAGTCTGCACGATTTGCATTGTTTTTGGTGGGTAAAGGATCTGCGGTCCCTACCTCTACGTCACACGATGACGTGTCTGGCTTCCTCATTATCTCTTAATATGGCTCGGGAATCTCCGTGAGATTGATACTATTTTGATCATATCTATTTACTCACAAACTTTGGAAGTCTTTAGGCGTCATAAATCAGACATATACTGTATATGATAGCTTCAATATAGAGGCAACTTGTTTTTTCACTCTACTGGTACTTTAAATGCCTTAAAAATAAATGACTATAATTACTAGAGATGTCCGATATCGGCCTGCCGATATTATCGGCCGATAAGTGCTTTAAAATGTAATATCGGAAATGATCAGTATTTGTCTTTTTATTTTATTTTTTTAGTAAATCAACATAAAAAACACAAGATACACTTACAATTAGTACACCAACCCAAAAAACCTCCCTCCCCCATTTACACTCATTCACAGAAAAGGGTTGTTTCTTTCTGTTTTTAATATTCTGGTTCTTACATTATATATCAATATATATCAATACAGTCTGCAAGGGATACAATCCGTAAGCACACATGATTGTGCGTGCTGCTGGTCCACTAATAGTACTAACCTTTAACAGTTAATTTTACTCATTTTCATTAATTACTAGTTTCTATGTACCGGTAACTGTTGTTATATTGTTTTACTTTCTTTTTTTATTCAAGAAAATGTTTTTAATTTATTTATCTTATTTTATTTTATAAATTTACTCATTTTCATTAATTACTAGTTTCTATGTAACTGTTTTTATATTGTTTTACTTTCTTTTTTGCTCAAGAAAATGTTTTTAATTTATTTATCTTATTTTATAAATGTAAAAAAAAGGACCTTATCTTCACCATACCTGGTTGTCCAAATTAGACAATGTGTTAATTCCACGACTGTATATATCGGTATCGGTATTGGTAATTAAGAGTTGGACAATATCGGATATCGGCAAAAAGCCATTATCGGACATCCCTAATAATTACTAAATATGACATTTTGTTTGATGATTGATTTTTGTAAAATATATTTTTTTTTTAATCATAATCATATATATATATAACTAGAATCAGCTGATTTTCCCACATGTGAACTGGGATGTCAGAACCTTTTTCACTGTGGGCCCCAATACTGAAAGGATGAAAGAGGTTGGGGCCACTTTGATATTTGAATTTAGTTTTAAAATGACGTAAGATATTATTGATTTACATACAAAACTTTGCTTTGTTGTGTCGGTAGCAAAGTGTCTGATTATTGGTGTTATTAGTGTCAATATTGAAAATTTAAAAACAAAAGTTATTTCTACAGTGTTCCACGGGCCAAAAAAAAACAAAAAACAAGCTGTGGAAACCCCTGCTTTAAATCTTTTTTTTTTCTCATGATATTGGCCTAAATGCTTAATTTCCTGTGCCAGATTCCAGTGTTTAAAGGTGCAGCTAAGCCCCTCCTTGGCAACACAATAGACGCGGGACACTTCCACGGCCAGGACGGGCTGGGAGATGCCCCCGACCCAAACGCTCCCGGTCTGGACCTGGTGCAAGAGGAATTTGCCGTTTCAGCTATGATCAGGATTGTCAATGAAAACCCAGGAGAGGTGAGGAGATCGTAGATGACTACAATGTATCCCTCTGGGAATCTTTGAAATTGTTTATGATGTTGTATAATAAATGTCAAGCCAGGTTCCAACAATAAGGTTAGGAACATGTCCCACTTAGGTATCTCTGGTTGCCACGGCGCCCCTCACCAACCTGGCTCTGGCTGTGAGGATGGACCCGTCTTTGCCTGGCAAGCTGCGAGGGCTCTACATCATGGGAGGCAACACGGAATGTTGGTGCAGTGCAACCCGCTTATGTTGACAAACTGTCTACAGTAGTTAAGGTTGTATTTTTGCCTCACTCCTGTGGGAATCCTGCATGTGACTTAAGCATTACAGAGTGGGGGTTGGTTAATTTATCCAGGACTTCAGCAAACCACTAGGTAGCATCTGTGAGCAGATGATACTGTACCATCTCTTTCTTTTTCGGACTTATCGGGTCGGTAGTGCATTCTTCACTCAAGCTTTGAGTGAGGGATGAGGCAAAAACAAACCCAGACCTACTGTATGTCGACCAACTCATCATGTTGATGGTTTTTGATTTGATTGTGCAGCTCGAGGAAACACCACCGTGTGCGGCGAGTTCAACTTTGCAGCGGATCCAGAGGCGGCGCACATCGTACTGAATGACTACCAGTGTCCAACCTACTTGGCATGCTGGGAGTTTACTTGCTACAGCAAACTCTCTTGGGTGAGCCGCCTTCTTCTATACTACATTTCAAAGACACATGATAAAACAATATGAGCTAGAGCTGCATATTCCAATGAGACCCAAAACAAATTCTACCTATACAAAAGATAATAATCCTAACATTTGATTGACACTTGTCAGAGAAGTATTGATATTCAGCGTCATTCTGAGATCTGTTTCTAATTTTTGTGCCATCAAGGATGGCAGTTTGTGCGTTTTGTCCAGATCGTTTGACCATTAAACAAATAACATATTTTGCCACCCTTATGTTGCTTATTTATTCATTTCAAAAGGCACACATAAGAAAAAAAACATGCATAAATATACAACACAAATCCAACCAAGTAAGTAGATGGAACCATATTTGGCATTTATTTACTCAGCTGCAAAGGACCACCCAATCTGTTTTGTTACAGGGCAGGTATCCAAAAAATATATTTTTCACAATACAGATATGTATATCAAATTAGTATTTTGGGTTTTTTGTACTATCATTTTACCAGCATAGGTCAACAGTATTCGTTGTAAAATGTGTATTTATTTCAAATATATTCTCTCTCTCTCTCGCTCTCGTTTGCTGGCATCAGAAAAATAACTAAGATTTAAACAATTGTGTTGATTTGAATATAAAATACAGACTCCATTTATTATTTGGATAAATTAATGTATTTATTGGAGGTGGTTTTTTTTTAAATGGTAGTAAACTAATGCACTGTCTACTTGGGTGAACTACATTAAATATTAACGTCTTGCATGCTTCCACATAGGAGTTCTGTGACGCATGGTTAGCGCAAGACACGCACAAAGCTCACTTCATGGCGCGGATCTTCCGCCACAGCATCGAGGCGTCACACAGTGAGCGCTACCAAAAGGAGTTTGTGGCCGGCACGGGCTTCGTCTCCTGCGACTCGTACGCTATGGCCGCCGCCGTGGACGACAAGTTCGTCACAGAGAACGACTGCTTCCCAGTTAGCGTGGAGCTGACAGGCACGCACACAAGAGGCATGATGGTGGTGGATACCTTAGGCTTGTTAAAGAAGACTCACAAGGCTGTCATCATGAAGAAAGTGGATATGGAGAAGTTTGAGGAGATGATGATGGCGGCGTTGAAATAGTTCTTAATGTTATCACTGAGTTCACCTACATCCTTTCTTACGTCCACATGTTAGCTAAAACCGTGTCTTATTTTTTCTTACGTCACCTTTAATCCACACCTTTAGAAAATCTAATATCAATTACAATGAAAATACCTCAACTTTATTATAAAAGTGTGTTGAAAAAATTAATATTTGTTTTCCTTTTCAATACTTGCATTTCAATTTTTTTTTAAATCAGCCAATTTGTGAAATGTACGGTTTATTGTGGCACATTTTCTAAAGGAAGTACTGAAAAGAAAACACTGGAATAAAATCAATAAGTATAAGAAAACATGGTTCTAATGTTAAGAATATGAAATGTTTTTTGCTCTAGAACAGTGGTTCTTAACCTTGTTGGAGGTACCGAACCCCACCAGTTTCAAATGCGCATTCACCGAACCCTTCTTTAGTGAAAAATAAAACGTTTTTTTTTTGTTTTTTTTAATTCAAGACAAATTATTATTATTATTTTTTTTTTTTTATTGGTGCACAAAATGAACATTACTTTGTTCAAAGAACAAAAGCTACACAGTCCATGAACTCACAACAAATTACACACCTGCAAATCATATGGAAAATTAGAGGGAACATTGTTTGGGGGTATCCATAATACGCCGATAGGGAGAAGTTTTTATTACCGGTACACACTGAGTCGGATGTGGCTTGACGGCGGAGGCTCCACCGAACCCCTAGGGTTCGATCGAACCCAGGTTAAGAACCACTGCTCTAGAAAAAAGTTGTAAATTTAACAGTTGTAAAAAATGTTTTTTCAACAATACTTACTAGTGATTTTAATACCATCATTTTGTATTTTCTCTTCCCAACTTGTTTTTGCAATATTATGTCAATTCCTGTTTTAGTTATTGTCAGTTATTTTCTGGGGGGTGAAAATCCAATAACTTTGTAACGCCCCCCCACACACAATTTTTTTTCTTCAACTTCATTTTTGTATAATTATGACTTATTTCCCTTAATATTATGACTACTTTTTTCTCTATTGTAGTTTTACTTTTTCAATTGGCCCCTCATACAGATCATTCCTCCCAATAATATTGAGGATGCAAGGCCTCCAAGCATAAAGACTATAAAAATGGGACCCATTACCTTCCTGCTTGGCACTCAGCATCAAGGGTTGGAATTGGGGGTTAAATCCCCAAAATTGATTCACGGGCACAGCACCGCTGCTGCTCACTGCTCCCCTCACGTCCCAGGGGGTGAACAAGGGGATGGGTCAAATGCAGAAGACACATTTCACCACACCTAGTGTGTGTGTGTGACAATCATTGGTACTTTAACTTTTTAACTTAAATAGATCCCCTTTTATAATACAGTTTTTTAGTGCTATTAAATATTTGGCAGTCCTTCTTTGCTACCTGATGCCTTGGTGTGTATGTTTCATTCAAGAAGAAGGTGAATCCAACAAAGCACAGTTGGTTATCCAGTCTTTATCATGTGGCGCCATTTTGGGTCTTTAATATCCTTTTCTTCCTCTGAATCTTGACCTTGTGTCCAGCTGTACAAAGATTATATGTACTGTGAATCAGCATATTATGAGAATGTGTGTGTTGTTGAAGATAAAGAGTAGGAGCACTTCATTATATATTGTATGCATCATGTTTCACTCACTAGTATACGGAGCCCCTAAAGGGATGTGGATGTTTGGCGAGATCTCGCACTATCTTTTTGCGAGATCTCGCACTACCTTTTTGCGAAATCTCGCAATACCTTTTTGCTAAATCTCGCAATACCTTTTTGCGATATCTCGCAATACCTTTTTGCTTTGTATCGCAATACCTTTTTGCAAGATCTCGCAATACTTTTTTGCTTTGTATCGCAATACCTTTTTGCTTTGTATCGCAATACCTTTTTGCTTTGTATCGCAATACCTTTTTGCTTTGTATCGCAATACCTTTTTGCAAGATCTGGCAATACTTTTTGCAAGATCTCGCAAAAGGTTTTTTTCCTATGTCAGTGAACCGGAAGTGAAACAGACACATCGATGGAGGAGCGGGAGCCTACCCATCATCTGTGCTCTGTTGTGGGACCATAATACGGTTTGATGTCTTTATATGTTAGGCCAATACTAAAATAGAAATCAATAATAAACTTCTCCCACGGATGATGGGTGGGCTCCTCCATCGCTGTGTCTGTTTCACTTCCGGTTCACCATCGCTGTGTCTGTTTTACTTCCGGTTCACTGACATAGGAAAAAAGCGAGATCTCGCAAAAAGTATTGCAAAGATCTTTTCTGTATTTTTTGTAAAAGTATTGCGAGATCTCGCTTTTTTCCTATGTCAGTGAACCGGAAGTAAAACAGACACAGCGATGGTGAACCGGAAGTGAAACAGACAAAGCGATGGAGGAGCCCACTCATCATCCGTGGGAGAAGTTTATTGAATTCTATTTTAGTATTGGCCTAACATATAAAGACATCAAATCGCATTATGGTCCCACAACAAAGCACAGATGATGGATAGGCTTCTGCTCCTCCATCGCTGTGTCTGTTTTCCTTCCAGTTCACCATCGCTGTGTCTGTTTTACTTCCGGTTCACTGACATAGGAAAAAAACCTTTTGCGAGATCGCGCAAAAAGTATTGCGAGATCTTGCAAAAAGTATTGCGAGATATCGCAAAAAAGGTATTGCGAGATATCGCAAAAAAGGTATTGCGAGATATCGCAAAAAGGTGTTGCGAGATCTCGCGAAAAGGTATTGCGAGATCTCGCGAAAAGGTATTGCGAGATCTCGCGAAAAGGTATTGCGAGATCTCGCGAACAGGTATTGCGAGATATCGCGAAAAGGTATTGCGAGATCTCGCGAAAAGGTATTGCGAGACCTCACAAAACATTTTTTTCCCTCCATGTCCCTTTAGGGGCTCCATACTAGTAGGACAAGTCAATTTACGAAAACGTTATTTCTCGCAAAGATGGGTCCATTCAAGTGTCTAATTTACCATGGATCTTTTGCACTCAAAGAACGACGTCTGTAAGGCTTTGCAGTGGCCTTCTTTAAGACATTCACTGGGCATTTTCCCCTCCTAAGAAAATACAAATAATGACAAGACACGAAGCATTACTTGATAAAAGCGAGACAATTAGACCTCAAGACTAAGGCGAAGTTACCTTAATGACGCAGTCGTGTTGAAGGAGACATGCTTTAAAGTCCTCCTTGACACCTGCACAGGCCGTGTTGTCTTCCTCTTTATCTTCGTAATATTTTGGCATAGTGGCGACTATTACCAACACCAATATTATTTAATTAAAAAAAAACTATTGCGGTGTAGGATATTTAATTTATTTGTTGTAAGAGCGTTCAGGCGCCATTTTTATTTCCAGCCGGTTGCATGATGGGACCCCGGAAGACGTAGCGAAACAAATGCATCATGGGATGTTTGTAGTTTTCCTTTCTACTTCCGTGTTTATTATCATTGTACTGATTGATACTGTTAACGAGTTTCTAATTCACCAATGTAGACACTACAGCCACAATAGGCATATTTTTGAAGTGTTGATAGCTCTTCCCTCGATAAAATGGAGCGTATAAAGTTAGACACGGTGTGTTTGTGCTGAATCTTATGTATTTCCTTATTATTGTGTGAATTATGCTCCAAAGCTTAGATGGTTTTCTACACCAAAATGCATCTATTCATTCAACTTCTTCTTCTTCTCCAGATTTTGGCGCGCTCTACCTTCCACATTTTTCACGCGATTCAAACCGTTACAACTTCAAACTGTTCAGCCTATTCGGGAATCGCGGGCTTTCCCTTTACCGTGAATTGATTTCAATCAATCAATCAATCAATCTTTATTTATATAGCCCTAAATCACAAGTGTCTCAAAGGGCTGCACAAGCCACAACGACATCCTCGGTACAAAGCCCACATACGGGCAAGGAAAAACTCACCCCAGTGGGACGTCGATGTGAATGACTATGAGAAACCTTGGAGAGGACCGCATATGTGGGTAACCCCCCCCCCTCTAGGGGAGACCGAAAGCAATGGATGTCGAGTGGGTCTGACATAATATTGTGAGAGTCCAGTCCATAGTGGATCCAACATAATAGTAAGAGTCCAGTCCATAGTGGGGCCAGCAGGACACAATCCCGAGCGGAGACGGGTCAGCAGCGCAGAGATGTTCCCAGCCGATGCACAGGCGAGCGGTCCACCCCGGGTCCCGACTCTGGACAGCCAGCACTTCATCCATGGCCACCGGACCTGTGCCCCCCCCCCCCCCATCAAGGAAAAGGGGAGCAGAGGAGAAAAGAAAAGAAACGGCAGATCAACTGGTCCAACAGGGGGGCTATTTAAAGGCTAGAGTATACAAATGAGTTTTAAGATGGGACTAAATGCTTCTACTGAGGTAGCATCTCTAATTGTTTCCGGGAGGGCATTCCATAGTACTGGAGCCCGAATAGAAAACGCTCTATAGCCCGCAGACTTTTTTTGGGCTCTGCATGGGAATCACTAATAAGCCGGAGTTCTTTGAACGCAGATTTACGTGGACCCCGACTTAAACAAGTTGAAAAACTTATTTGACTGTTACCATTTAGTGGTCAATTGTACGGAATATGTACTGTACTGTGCAATCTACTAATAAAAGTTTCAATCAATCAAAAACTCTTGACAAATTCCCAAAATTCCCAGGTTTTCCGGGACATTTTTTCCATTCAAAATGCATCGGCCATTTTTCAAACTTCCACCATTTCCACATTTTTCAACCGATTCAAACCATTCCACCTTCAACATATTCCACTCATCCTGCACATTAATTCAAACTATAATTTTTCCAAGTAAAAAAAAAAAATCCAGGAATTGCCAGACTTCCCGGTTTTTCAATCCCTATTTTCACCATTTTTTCTGGCGACTACTCCTTCCACATTTTTCAATCGTTCCACCGTTCAAACATTCCTCTTAATCAGGACAAAAAAAACAAAGTTGTTTTTTTAACTAGAAAAATTCCCGGTTTTCTCGAAATTCCGTAATATCATTTCTCAGTTAAAAATGTTACTACTTCCAACATTTCTCGACCGATTTGAAAAATGTCAATACCAACCATTCAGAAAACTCAATTTTTTTTAGCAATTTGAAAAATTCCAACACCAACCATTCAGAAGACTCAAATTTTTTAGCATTTTCAAAAAAATTCCCGCTTTTCCCAAAATTCCATGAAATTCCCATTGAAATGAACGGGGCATTGTTCAAAGTTCCACAACTCCCACATTTTCCATCCGATTCAAACCGCGTTCCAACTCTAAAATATTCAGCCTGTTCAAAATTGTGTGCTCTCTTTTAACAATTAAAAAAAATAAAAAAAATTCCCGGATTTCCTAGAATTCCCAGTTTTCAGGGACATTTTCCTCATTCAAAATGAATTGTCCATTTTTTAACCTTCCACAATTCACACATTTTTCAACCTATTCAAATCAACATCTTCCACTCACCCTGGACATTCAAACTGTACATTCCCAAGTTCTAAACCAAATTGAGGTTTTCCTGGAAAGTCAAACTCTTCGACATTCAAACCATTCCAACATTCAAACTATTCTTACATTCATCCCCCCGTTATGGTTTTTAAGTTATTCTAAAAATACATTTTCCGACTATAGTGAATTAAGCTACCAAGTCCCCCACCCCCCACCCCCACACACATTGTCCAAATCCCCCCATACTTATCCCATTCGTTTGTGGTGCACGCATTTAGGTATACATATATTTTTTAAAGTTATTAACGTTTCAATATTCATAACCAGCCCCCCCCCCCCCCCACACCTTGTCAAAACCTCCATAAACCAGTCCCAATCGTCTGAGCATCAAAACAATCATGTCTAAATATACTTTTTAAGTTATTAACGTGTTATAGTTTTATGTTATTACTATGTAATTAACGTGTTGATCATACCTAGACCCACTCTCCCCCCTAAAAGAGTCCTATTCGTAAATTTGTGCTGCAACAAGTTTTGATCTAACTATTATAGTTTTTCAGTTATTCACGAATTATGATTAAATACCAGCTCCATTAAATGGCAACATACAACTATAATAGTTAGTACAAACGACTGTGACTGGTTTGGGGAGGTTTTGTGGGCTGGTTATAAATCATAATTCGTTAATAACTTAAAAACTACACAAACCTTTTATTCATTGCATCGAAAATACTGGAATTCCATGACATAGTGAATTTGCAGACAGCTAAAATCATACACAAAGCAAACTACAATCTGCTACCCAAGAATATACAACAATTATTCTAAACAAAAGAGAAAATATATAATCTTAGAGAAAAATGTAATTTGAAACATTTGTACGCACGTACAACACTTAAGACCTTCAGTATATCAGTATGTGGAATTAAATTATGGAATGGATTAAGCAAAGAAATCTAACAATGTACTAATATGATCCACTTCAAAAACTCTTCAAACTTAAAGTGTTTACAAAGTACAAAGAAGAAAAAACATGATAAACATTCTGAATATATCTCATACATCCATTCATTTTCTAGATAATCTTACTCATCTCACCATATGAAATATAACTTACTTCACTAATTATTTATTTATTTTTATTGTTATTACTTAGAGTATATTGTGAATAAATTGAGAACAGGAAGTGAACAAAAGTATTAGCAACTGCTATGTAAAGGAAAGGGGGTAGGATTAAATAAGCTCTGCTTCTTCCTACTCCTTTTAGAACATGTTGAATAGAGAAACTGGAAATTGTGATGTATCATGTTGTATGCATGCATGTTCCAAATAAACTCAAACTCAACTTTAATAGTTAAGATTAAAAATGTGGAGATTTTGACATAGTTCGGGTTTATAGGTATGGTTAAAAACATGTTAATTACACGTCAAGAAAATATAAAAAGTTAATAACTTAAAAACCTTAACGACGCAAACAAGATTTTTGCAGCACAAACAATTGGGACAAGTTTGGGGAGATTTGGACAAAGGGTGAGCAACTTCACACAGGTCTTACTATAATGTGTCGTTATCAAGCGGTGACGTGAATGGTACTGCTGAACAAAACGTGACATGGCAATGACGCAGAGAAACTTTTTGGATCATTTATTTGAAACATGTCCATGATAAATGATGTGGGGGGAAAAGGCAGCAAATGCAGGCAGTATGCATGTACAAGATGAAGGCACACAAACTGATAGGTGTATGGTTTTTTTCAAGCCTTTAAATGTTTTCTGTCTGCAGTCGACATTGATACACATTCACTTGGTGAAAGAGACAATCCGGCTAAGTGTCCCGCCTTGTATCAGAGTAAACACACCTGATCAAGATCAGGACACTTCTTGCATCAAGCATTTACGTGGTTTAATCAAGAAGCCTGCACTGGCAAGCCACACAACAAAAATACTAGTCAAGTACAGTATGTACACATGTGCATGTCAAACACCTCTATCCATTCCATTCAAAAAAGGCACTTCATTACCCCCATGAATAAAAGAAAGCCACACAAAGTGAATAGATCTATCAAGGGAGGTGGAAGAGTGACAGTAAGATGCACATTGCTTTTGATATATTCATATTTACAAAAAAAGTTAATGAAGAAAAAAAGGTGCACTCCTAAAGCGATCAGTAGTCATGACATTCCATTCCAAAACTAAATGAAACAAGATATGTGTGTGAGTGGACAAACAAAGCCTTTTAAGTGGATTAGCAGATGTGAAATGATGGTTCGAAGGAGTATTAAGGCCACATTTAAAAGAAACAAAGAAGTCGTAATTTTTCTTGAATAAAGTTGTTAAATAAGCATAAGTATTAATCTGAAAATAAAGATATACAACAATTAAGCCAAACATGTTCAGATTTTTTTTTACAAAATTAAATGTTACAAATCAAAGTGTTTTTCCCCTTAAGTTACTAATAAGAGAGAAGAAAAAGTTAATTGAACGAGAGTGAAGAAGTATTTTAAACAAACGTATACGCCCAAACTACCGGTACATATTTTTCTTGCAAAGTTTTCTTTCTTGGAAAGTGACAACTTATCTCTTAAGAGTATACTGTTGCAATATTTTTCTTGTGAAAATTCTGACTTTATTCTAGTAAGATTGCATCTTCATCGGGAAAACTACATTGTTCTAAAAAATAAATAAAAAATCGTACAGTAAAAAAATGTTTTTGAAAAACTAGGACTTATTCACAGTATTTCCACTTAACCCTTATAACATTACGTTTTCCTTGTAGGATAAAAAAAGTTGCGACTCCTTTCTCGGGAAAAAGTAAGTTCTCAAAAAATAAATGTATATATATATATATATATATATATATATATATATATATATATATATATATATATATATATATATATATATATGTACGTTAGGTCAGGAAAAACTGAGGCTATGTCATCCCTAAAAGCCTGTTTTGCAGGTTTCCCCTGCTCTTCAGGGGATTTCCCCTGAAAAGCGAAACAGGCTTGTAGGGATGAAATAGCCTCTGTGTTTTTTCCTGACCTGACGTATATTCCGCTTTACCCCAGTATTGAACACTGTATAACGGATAAACCACAGAAACCTCGACTACATGTGTGTATGTATATATATATATATATATATATATATATATATATATATATATATATATATATATATATACACACACATATATATATATACACACACATATATGTGTGTATATATATATATATATATATATATGTATGTATATATATATATATATATATATATATATATATATATAAATATATATACATATATATATATAAATATATACACATATATATATATACACACACATATATATATATATATATTTTTTTTTTTTAAATTGAATTGGAAACATTTGGCACAATTACCACTTTAGTTTGATAACATTACAACAGTTTTATGGTGAAAATGACAACTTTATTCTAGTAAAATGGGATGCATTTATTGTAAAAGAATAAAAAATAAAAAATGCAGCTTTTTCTTTTTTTTACAGAAAAAACCCCTATCTATTTAGCTGGGAAAACCTATTGATTTTTTTGTAAAATTAACACTTTTTTTCTCAGAACTTAATTTTTCTCATGAAAGTTCAGACTTACGTTCTCGGAAAAATAAAACTTAGAATTAAAAGAAATATAAAAAAATCATATTTTTCAAAAAGTTTTCTCAGAAAGTGAAGTATTAACACTTTCTTTACACAACAATTTTTTTCTCTTGAAAATTCCAACTTTATTCTAGCAAGATTATGACTTGTTTGTTGTAAAATAGAACTTTGATCCCAAAAAATTATTTTTCTTTTTAAGTAATCTCGGACAACCAATTTTTTGTTGTATTATGGCTACTTTTATTTTCATAACATTGCAGCTTTATTTTGGTCATGAAAATTATGATTTATTTTTCAGTAATGTTACAATGTATTTTTTTTGAAAAATATAGCCTTGTTCTCACAAAATCTTGGATTTTGGAAAAAAAAATTTGTTTCTCACCCACTAGATTCTCATATTTATTCAATTTAAAAAAAATACAAGATTACTACTTTATTGTAGAAAACATGTGGACTTTTTCTCCATGATCTCCATGATTCCTGAAGTAATGTTTTCTTTTCAGCGTGGTCTTTACACTCCTTGATACCATGTAAAGATGGCGATGTAACAATGAGCAGTGTGAAGCTAACAGTTTAAGATGTAATGTTGTATCACGTTCACATTTGTAAACACATCTGAACACTGATTGAACTTTTTGTTATTTTCATAATAAAAATAATAATAATAAAACATCCAGCTGGTGAGGCCTTGGCAAGTGTGATTGAAGTAGATGAAACACAATAAGGGGACCTGATATAAGGCACATTTCTCCACACTCGATGCACAAATCTTTTAAATAAAAGTCTATTTGCCGCCCCTCTGATCATTCAGCATTTTGTGGGTAATAATAATGTAGTAAAAAGAAAAGGGTGCGACGTTGATGACAGCCCCAATAATCATGAAAATGCACAATAAAAACAAAATGCTGCACTACTATAAACATCTCTTGCTAGATTAAAAATATATTTACTTCTTGTACAAATTAAAAATATTTATTTTAAATAAATTAAAGTCACCTTCATAAGTCGTCACATCAATATATTCATTCTCAAAATTGATTGTTGTTTTATTTCTACGCACAAAGCGTTGTCAGACCGGCGCTGAGATATATCATTTTCTCAGGGAGGATAGCTGAGATTTCTTCGAAAGGTAATGAAGTAGGTGTCAGTTTGAGCTGGTGTCGATCTTAAAACTGCATCTTTTTACATTTAAAACCCAGGGGCAAATGGCGAGACTGAACATTCTCGGTGATGGCGGTATCGACTGGTGGCACTAGTGACAGTGCAATGCCCCAGCTTGCCCAAGGGTGGCAGCATTGAGTTGACCAAGGACGGATTTGGCAGCATGAAGAGTGGCCAGCTGACTGGTGTCATGATTTGTCCTCATTAAATCCAAGATGATTGTTTTCCAAAGCTGCTAGTTGGGTGATTCAGTCGCACGCCCCAAGTTTTCTTGCCTTTGTAGACATAGTATCCACATTCTCACTACAGGAGGTAAGACGGACGCAGAAAGAAAAGAGTGACCAAAGAGAAACAAAAAGTATGGATGTTCTTCAAACCAGCAGCTCTAAGGGGGTTTCTTCATTGCTGCCTGAGGCTCTAACGTGAGCAGTCTCTCCGAGGTTTTGGTTCAAGTCAGCCTGCTATCCTCTTTATATGAATCTGGAGAAAAGGAAAGAGAGTCCATTCAGAATTTGACGACCCAGGAGATTTACAATAATGTGTTGTAGTTTGCTTACTTCACTGATGATGGTCCACACTGCAGAGTTTTTCACCACAGACAGTCGCAAGGCCAGGATAGGGTTGAAGGAGGGGTCTACGGCCCCCTCGGCCACGCCCTTCTCAAAATGACCTGTGTGTTTAAACAATACGCATGTGAAACAGCAGGTGACATGCTCACCTACTTGTTGTATCTCTGTTGTTGTACTGGGGCGCAAAAAGCTTCAGTTGTGGGGACGATTGATTCAATTGTCACAGGGATTTAGGGCGAAGCAACTCTTTCATGCTCGAAATACAGAACCCCTAAATATGTGAATTATATTAAATATTTTAATAATTTAATATGTCATTAAATAATAATAAATAAATACATAAATGTTATTAAATGTGTCATTTATTCAATGTAAAAATACATTTAAGTAATTAATCATTCAGATAATTATTATAATTTTTTTCATGATTTAATGATTTATTTAATCTTTGCATGATTTAATTATTTTACAATTTAGTTGATATTTCATGATTTAATTAATTATTTATTTCCTAATATTACCCTTTAATTAATAATTTCATGGTTTTAAGCATTTATTTCAGGATTTCATTTATTATTCTATGATTTAATAATGTATTCAAATATTTTATGATTTAATGAATTATTTCATGATTTAATTATTCAATTAAATGATAAAAAATTCAAGATTTAAGTATTTTCAGGTTTAATCTAATTATTTCATGATTGAAAAAAATATATATTTAATTCATTATTTCATGATATAATTATTTCAGAATTTAGTGATTTATTTATGCATTTTGTGATTTATCAAATTATTTAATGACCTATTTAATTATTTCACGAATTACAAGATTTATTTAATTATTTAATGAATAATTAATTATTCCACAATTTAATTACTTATTTAATGATTTATTAATTTAATTATTTCATGAATCATTCAATAACTATTTGAATGGCTAAATAATTCAATTTAATTTTACAATAAATAAAATAATAATACCACCTAATTCCAGTTATCACTAATTAATGAGACATTTAAGTAATTATGTAAAGATTTATCTATTTTTTTAATTTAGTATTCGACCCTCCATATCTAAAGTCCAACACAATTCCATCAGTTAACTTTTTTTATTTTCCATCAGTTAATTTATTTAACAATTTCATGAGTTACAAGATTTGTTTAATTATGTTAACCTTAAAACATTATGCAAACTGACTTTTTAAAAATGTTCTGTATTACTGTATTTGTTTATTAGCACTCGGTAGGACCGCTCTAGTCTGAGAGAATGATGCTGGATACAAGTATTTATCATTTTTGGGGGGCATTTTCTGGCATGTGCCCCCACCTTACAGGATAAATACACTGGACAAGAGCTGTCTTTCAAGACAACCTGCAGTCGATTCAGTGCACTGACTTGTATGTTCTTAACGGTCATTCAAGTGCAAAGAAAAGTTAACCACAGCTATAACTTTGATGATGAAAGCATAACGCTTAGGTCAGTCAGTCACGTCACATCTCACATTGTCCATTTTTAAAAACTCACCTATCCTGTAAAAGCGGTCTTCGGTTCTCTTGTACTTCTCTTTGGTCTGCATCAATCCGCTCTCCTGAAATAAAAGCCAAAGTTAAATTATGCATCAAGTTAAAAGCAAGCGGTAATGATTTGTCATTTGAGCGACGGCGACAGCGGTCAAAGGCCAGCCAGCACATGGACCTGTGATGCCGGCGCGATATATGAACTAGCCATGTGATAGCGTGTCGCCTTGGGCGGTGCAAACAATGTCATACCCTTACACTTTCTGTTTAAAATCAATACGCTGCTTAATGATGGCTGTCATTTGGTACATCGCAACACAGATGAGCGACAAGTGTGTGTGTGTGTGTGTGTGTGTGTGTATGTGTTCTTACGGAGACGGGCAGTATTTCCACTGTAGTGTTTTGCATCTTGTCCCCCGGGTGCTCCGGGTTACCGCTACGAAACAGGAACCTGCCAATAAAAAATCATTTGTCACTTAAAAATATGTTCGTACGGATAAGAATTCCCACTCCAATTCAGACATAATGTCATCTTAACAATAAATGAGACCTAATATTTATAATGTAGCATTTATTTCTCTGACATCATATTAAAGTAAAAGCGATGGGATTTGATGAATGAAACTAAAGTGCAGCGCAACCTCCATAGCTCCTTCCCAATGCATGTAAAATAATTTTGCATATGCTAAGTCAATTCATCTGTTGCAGGCTCAAACTGTGGCCATCATAAAACCTGTATTACTGTACCTGTACAGGAAATGTTTTAAGTTCCATTTTAACGCTTGGACCTGTCATGCAAATGCAAATAGAAGCCAACTGCTATGTGATAAGAGTATTTTTTTTTAACTAAAACTATTCAGACATAAAGGATGCTGCTACGGTGAGTCAATGCCGTTTTTAGAGCTACAGCTGGACTTAAAGGTGCAGTTTGCAGCTCCAAATTACATTGTATTTCTAACCCCAAAAATATTAGACCAATAGTGGTTCGAGAGAACACATTCAATAGATGAATGATTGGCATTCTTGACTCCTAATGACTTTAATAAGAGATATCTTGGAGAACAAACATATTATAAAATGCTATGCTATGGTTGCTGTTGAACCGCTGAGTGATATCATCAGCTATTCCAAACATTGCCTTTGTAACGTGGCATTGTCCCTTTTCTCTGTGCGTGTGTATACATAGGTGGGGCCTATTTTGTGCGGTTGGGCCCCTAAAAGGGCAGGTTTTACGGGCACGATTGCCCTCTATGAAGCCGCCAATATGCTGCAAACAGCACCTTTAATGTTGTGTAGGTTGTAATAATTGTATGTAAGTTAGTTTTTCGATCAAATTACAATGAATAATAACTTTAACATTGTTTTTTTTAGTGTGTAACAGAAAATATTTAAAGTGTTGGCCTGAAATGAAAAACAAATCCTTATTTAAACTACTAAAGTTTTTTTCACCGACTTGAGCAATTTGATACTGAAAAATAAAATTAAATAAACTCAATAAATAATAATACATTCAATTTGATCTACATTACCTCAAGAGCACAATATATAAAACACTTTAACCTACAGAACAAATAAGGAAAGAAACAATTTGTGCAGATTTTTTTTTTTTAATCAATAAAGGAAATCAGGTTTAATGGCTACAATGAGCATGTTTTGTAGTGCACATCTTTTCTAAGCGGGATTTGAAGCACGGTACTACATGATACTGATAAAGCATGATTTCCGGGGTCACACGCGCCCCCCTGGCATTGCACCACTATTTGATAAGGACTGTACTAAGCAAAGTTTCCTTTTTGGGTCTATGGTTGTTATCACAGACATTCCTAATTCTATCTATGCCACACATGTGTGAAAGTGCCACAGAAAAGAAAAAAAAAAAAGCCACATAAAAATGAAAAACACCCTTAGGGGTATTCCATCCATCCCTCCATTTTTTACCGCTTGTCCCTTACGGGTCGTGGGGGGTGCTGGAGCCTGTCCCAGCTGCACATAGGCGGAAGGCGGGGTACACCATGGACAAGTCGCCATATCATCGCAGTTGAATTGCCAATTTTGTTTGACTTTTTAGGCACGTTTCTTCCTTGAAAATGTGGGATTGTTCTCTTTAATGTATGACTTTTTGAGCAATAAGTTCTATTTTTGATTCTAGGATTACCAAAAAAAAAATATCCAAGAAAAAAGTAAAACACGTAGAGGAAGGAGGGTGTCACCTACATATTTTGTCTGACTTTTGAGGCACGCACCCTCCTAAATATGTCAGGTTGCACAAAAAAAACAAATAAAAAAGCAAAACACACTTAGGAGTATTGAATTGAATACTTTGTTACATTTTTTAGGAACATTTCCACCTTGAAAATGTGGGATTGTTGTCCTTACTATGACTTTTTGGCCAATAAGCTTCATTTCTGGTTCTATGATTATCGTTACACTTTTTCCAACAAAAAAAAAAGTAAAACACATGGAGGGGGAGGATATAAACTACAGATTTGTTTGACATTTGAAGCAAATGTCTTCCTAAAATGTCTGGTTGTTCTATTTAATCTATTGTATGACTTTTGGGGCAATAAGTTCCATTACTGGTTGTATGGTTATCATTACATGTTGTCCTCTATGTTGTCTATGCCATCCATTTGTGGAGGCACAATAGAAACAACTCACCAAAAATTAAAAGAAAAAGCAAAAACTACTGAATCCTCAGATTTGTGGCACATTTCTTCCTAAAAATTTTGGGTTGATCAATTTATTATTGTCTTTTGTGGTATTCGACTTGGGGTGTTCCGCTGTACTGCAGTTTTATATTTTCAGCAGGTAACAAGTCATGGAGGTCGTCCATAATTCTAATTTAAAATTTCAACTTCTACTTACTACATCAGAATGAAAGGAGTTAGTGTATATAAAATATGCGGATGCTCTGCTAATGTAAACCACAGATGGAAGCTGTAATGGTCTCCTTGCAGATAAGAGCTTGTCTGATGAGCACAGCCAGAGTCTATATAAGGGATGTCACTCCAACATACTGTAGAGAGAGTCTCTTACTGGCTGAGCGACTGACTGCGAGCGAGTCTCTCTTGCTGGACACAATCAGTTAGCCTGCCACCTGCGTCCCTGCTGCGACCTGCCTCTTTATATCAGACGTACACACATATCTCTACCTGAACATTGTCTTGCTTCCGTTCTACCTCATCTCCGCTGAGAGTGCGATGGCTGACCTGAGAATGCCTATTTTAGAGATCGCTCTCTCATTAGCCTGACGGGGTCCCTGGGAGAGGAATGCACAAGCACCGAAACAAGCTAAAACTGACTACATGTGAAGGGCAGTGGGTGGGAATGAGTTAGCGGTGCAATTAAGTGTGCAAATATGAGAGCTAAGAACCTCCTTTTCTTACCTTTCTATGCTGACGGGTCTATCGAATTTTAAGAGGATGTAGTCTCCCGCCTTGGGAGTGACAGCCCAGAAGAAATCCTCCCCGAGGTACGTCTTCTCTAGTGTGTGACCCTGATACACCTGACAGACAACACACAGTTTAGAACACCTTTAAATGTGCGGCAATACAAGATGAGCTTGGCAGGAGGTCTACCTTCATGGAGGTGGACACCTCAGCAGGGGGATTGACGTGCATCTTGTGGAGAAGCGGCTTCAGGAAATCTTTGTCCTGCACATGCAGGTATCGATCAACATTTGCTAGAATAAACAGCTGTGGCGATTTATTCGACTGTGCGGGCACTAGACTCACTGTGAGCTTCTGGATCTTTCCAGCCAGAGAAGAATGGAGGCCAACGTGTTGAAACAAAGAGGGCCTGAAGCGCACGCGGAGGCTCGACTTCTGTCGCTCGCAGTGTTTCTGGAAATGCAGATGCATTTATTGTCATTGTCCAGTGTAACCTCAAAACATATGTCTGAAAAATGACCGAATATTTAGAGAAAATAAGATTTAATTCAGTCAAACCCTCATCATGCATAACTACACAAGCAGAAAAACACTAGACTTCAGCTCAATGAGCATTTATAGCAGAGGGTTTCAAAGAGGCGGACCCAACAAAGTTTTAACCCTTAAATGACCTCATGGGTTGTTATTTATCCAAATCTTTAAGATGAAAACTGGTAATATATTCATATTCCAGGTATTCCACATAAACATGTTTGTGACATGAGTCCATTTATATTTTTTATATTTTTTTCCAATAACTCCAGCACCCCCCACAAACCCGAATGGGACAAGCGGTAGCAAAAAGATGGATGGATGGAATTTTAAGAAATTACTATTGTTGTATTCCTACACCACTCTTCCACAAGTAGGATCAAACATGACCCCAAGGAGTTCCAATGGAATATTCTATGAACCTTGTATTCAAAGCAACTCTGACTATTCCACTTTACACATCTGATGTCATCTCTCACATTTGATGCAACTTTGACTGTCAATACTGCCCCACTTACACATCTGATGTCAGCAGTCTAACCACCCAGGAGGTCATGTTTACGCAGCAACATACGTAAGTATTATCTCCATTTATGAACCTTTTTTTCCAGATAAGATAAGCCTACTTCGTTGTTAGCTAACAGTATTGTATTCAGGTCGGTAACACAGTGTTGTGTTTGCCAACAGTAACTAACAGTATTATTAGCTAACGTTAAATAAAAGGTGCAGGAGTTTGAGATGAACTAAGAAAAACATATTTTTCAAATTTACTCAGCTCAACTCAATTATATCCAGGGCCAAATTAATAGCTAAACACAACTCTACAAAATGTGTACTAGAACATTAAGACCTCAGAGTCTTTGCTTTTTCGTTGGCTTTTTTGTGATTCCACCAGTGATGGCTAAATGGAAAAGCGTGATGATGACCATTGAACCAGAAATTTACTTTGTGACAAAAGTGGTACTTATGAATTTAGTCTTTCCCCACAGGGCTGTCATTTATTTGAGGTGGTGGGTTGTAAAGGTGTCTTGATCAGTGTTGTTGGCATCACTCTCCGCTGATACTCAGTTGCAATACACTTTTCTACCACTTGTGGCAGTAATGACAATATCAAACAAACAGAAGTGTGGAGCAAAAATCAGAGAAGTTTCTTTAGTAAAATATTATGACTAAAGTAGTGAAGCTGTATTTTCATTCGCACTTTAATCTTATTGACAGTTTAGTTAATAAACATATATACTATATATTGATTACGTTTATTTAGTTTAGCACCAAATAATTGTATTTTAATTCATTTTTCATCAGTTATTTACAAGTCCCTTCTTATGCAGTATATTTGGTTGGTACTTATTTTTTGTGATCAGTCTGACCTAAGCCTTAAGGTTAATGTGTTAAATAAATAATAATCTTTGTGATTAACACATACTTTCATATCATTTGACATGGTTGTTAAACTGTAAATATGTTAGATATAATTATTGAATACAATTAAAATCAAGAGTAAGATTACTAATTCAGCGTTAACATTTGAGTGGAACCCAGGGCTCTTCTGTGGTACAAAAAGTTGGGCACAGAGGTAAAAAAGGTTAAGAACCCCTACTCTATCGAAATTGTCTGACATTCCTATCAAGGAAAAGTTATTTCATGATAGATATTGTTGTTTTATGGCCCATCCCTACATCCTGTTTTTTACTTTTTTAATGCGTACCGCGTGGGAATTAGGTGCGTAGTTCAGCGGAGGCCAAATCTATGTGTAGTGGTTCAAATGTATTTGTGGCGGTCCACCATAAGTACATTAATTCAATGAAAACATACACAGGTGTTTATTCCTATTTACACTTACTGTGGTATTTAAGAAGTTCATGCATTATTGTACATTGCCTGTACCGTTTATAAAGGTTTTATGGAGGTGGTTTGACCCTAGAAAAAAACCCTGACCCTTGTTCCTTATACATTTCCTTGACGAGTGACCCAAAAGATTGCACTGTGTTATGAAAATCCATGCAATGCCATTTTCAGTGCCACTTCTGTAAGGAGGTCAGAACATACCGCATCTTTCTCGGGATTGCAGACTTTAACCCAGAGAATGTGGTCCAGCAGCCAGTCGATGGGCTTCTCCCTATAGAACATGAAGATGAACTCGACAATAAGATTCAGGTCTGGTGCCTGGAACATCTTTCCTGCAGGGGAGGGGATAACAAAGCTTTAATGAGTGTCCGCGGTACTGGCACAGATGCTCATTCGCAAACAGCAAGGAGCCTGATTAACAAAGCTTTGGGGATCTGTGAACAGCACAACACAATCAACAGGGACCAGAAATACTATGGCTACAAAGCACAGTTAGGGAAGCACTTGTTGAGAGAACCTGTTGTCAATGTTGTAAGTACATATCATACCGATGAATCCCAGCTGAGAGAACTCCAGGACCATCCAGTCTTCTGATGAGAGCTGGAGGGCAAAGTTCTTCATGGTGGCAAAGTAGTTGGGCTTGGCAACAATGTCATCTTCCAACTGAGACGTACGCAGAGGGAGTTAGATACACGATCAACCAAAAGGGAAAGTTGGCATTACAATGATCACACTAGAAGGGTTTTGTTTTGGGACTCTGAGGTATGAAAACACTGCAGAACTACAACAAAGTAGAGCAGCGGAAAATACCTCTTCCCTCCAGGTGAGAGCAGAGAATGGAAAACGACACACCGCATGCATTAGATGTGAGATTGACAACAGAGTATGCATGGCAGTTGGTGAAAAAAATGCTACAGTGGAACCTCAAAATGCCAGTACCAGGGACACAATTTGGATGTTCGAAGTTGGGGGACACAATTGGCTTGAATACAGATAGCGTGCGTGTCTTAAAGGGGGATTTATTGCATGTTATTTTTTATCCCCCCCCCCCTTTTCCATCTGTGTGAAACAATTTCAATAATACTCGACTCGAACCTAAATACATTTAAAAGCATATTTTGGATTTTAAGACTACACAATAAAAAAAATAAAACATTATTTTAAGTGCAAAATAAGACAAATGACAATAAAGGGTCATTTAGGGTAGTAGTCAGTACAGTTGAAGTTAAAATGTTGATGAAAAAACTGCTTGTATAGTTAATAATTAATAATGAAGAAAGCTTTTCCTAATCATCACTCACATTTAAACCTATTGACAGTTTAGAGTCTTAAATCAAACTAACATACATACTGTATTTATGGAATGTGGGAGGAAGCCGGAGTACTAGGGCTGGACAATCATGGCAAAAATCATAATCACAATTATTTTGATTGATAATGACATCACAATAAATAATAATAATAATACAACTGCGATGGGAGCAGTGGGCAGCAGCGGTGCCGCGCCCGGGAATCATTTTCTGGTGAATTAACCCCCAATTCCAACTCTTGATGCTGAGTGCCAAGCAGGGAGGTAATGGTTTCAAGTGACCGTATCGTCATTGTTTAAGTTAGGGCAAAAAAACAGTCGGGACACATTATTTTCCCGAACAAATGTTTCTTCTCCTCACAATGACAGCCTTTCACTCACATATATGGCAATTTCCCCGACATTCTGCTTTTAACAGCGGATTCCGTTTTATTGGCCAATTCTGTGACCGCGTCCGCAGTTATGTCAATGCAAAAATCATTTGCCTTACTTTTTTTGTTGAGTGTAGCGATTGAGTAGACATAGTAGCACAGTGTCAAATAAAAAGTAGCAACCATGATGATGAGATCCCCAACTTCTACTAGACATGTCTTTTCCACTCATATGTTTCACCGTTACAAGCTCCGGAATTTGCATGCACCTTGGCGGCCCATTAATAGTTTTTTTCGATCATTATATTTATATGATCGTGAGAAGCCATAATCGAAATTGAAGTCAATTTTTGATTAATTGCCCAGCCCTACGAAGTACCCCGAGAAAACCCACACTATGCATTTCTAATGGTAAAACAAAGATCAAACCGGCATTCTAGTATACTGTTTTCAATCATTGAGGTTCCACTGTATGGCCACACATTTTCCAAACCTTTCCAAATTGGAGCACCAAAAATACCGATGAGTGTGACAGAAGTCTAAGAGGATTAAGCCGAGAGTGAACGAAACAGGCGATGCTTTTAATGAGGGTGGGGGGGGGGGGAACGACGCTGATGGATTGCAACAACACACAGTTTACCTAACGGCCGCCACAGTTTAATTGCATGCGACATTTCAGACTGAAGGCACCATTTACCGTCATTTAAGGGCGTACCTGAACATAATAAACCCCTTTGCTCAAGGCATACATCATGAGGAAGGAATAGTCCAGGTTCTGTTTGGTTCGCCATCTAAACAACACAAAAAAAGAAAGATCAACACATTAGTTTGTGTTTGCTAACATGTAATTAAAGCACTCTGAAAGGATCCATGCAAAGAGAAAAATAACAGTCATGAAGGTCCATGCTGGTAAGTATAATGACTGCTTGGAGACTGACGAGACGAGCAAGCCCAATTAGTTTTTATACCCGCACGCCATTATGTAATACACCATTCAGTCACATGCACTCACAAGCACATAAATCTATAGAATATTGACATGTCCAGCAAGACACACGGCTTATATTACCCTGAGAGGCAAACAGACACCCACTTTCACACAAACAAGATGGCCCTCTGTGGCCGGGGCCTATAATCTGTGTACATACAAACTGGTCCATAAAGAGATTTCTATTAAGCTGCCGGTTCGCTGACTGTAGAGAAAACATAGACGACAAAAACTGGTTGAGAGCGAGGGAGCGCTCTGCAGAACAAGAGACGGAGTCCGCTGCACTGATGACCTTGATATGACTTTGACATATGCCGTTAGAATACTAAGTAGCAGCAACCCAGCTGAAAAAAAGAAGCTCTGACGTACTTGCTCTCTTTCTACTGACTAATCCTTCTGGTTCTGCAGTTGCCGTCTCACAGCTCACCCCCTCGCTTTCTCAGCCAATCGTTTTCTCATGTTGTACTAATTAGACCTAATAGTGGCACAGGTTTTCCACCGGCTTACCTGACTCTCTCTTTGGAGTCTCCGAAAGTCTCTTTGAGGCTCGTGAGGTCCGGGTAAAATGTGGCAGGAGGTGAGATGACCTCGAGCAAGCCTGAATTCAGCTCTGTTGAGAACCTGAAGCAGAAGGCAAAATTGGTGAGGAACTATGAACCAGCGTCCCAATATTCTCATCGCATTGAGCACATACTCTTTCTGCAGGCCAGCAACCACACTTTGTACGTAGTCCAGGTCCGTCTGCAGGAGAAGAATGCACCGTTGTATTAGCTACTGTAACTTTTTTGTAACACCAGACGACCGACTTCAACTTGACCTCTCACCTCCCCGACGAAGACAATAATCACACACTCGAGTTTCTCCTCCGGCGACAGCTTGTCTATGAGCGAACGCAGCGTCTCGGATAGATATGACTTCACCTTGCGCTTCACCGTGGGGATCCCCATCACCATGGTAACTGAGGGAAAGAACGGATGCGCTTTAATCAAATGGATCCAAAAGAGCAAATGATTTTTACTGTTGGTGCATTTAGCAGATTACTTTGGCTGACATTCATGGGGGAGCATATGGACAGATGGCGGCAGGAGGAAGTGAACATTCAGTAGGCGGTCATGTACGGTATGTTATGCTACTGGGCTGTCATCTTTGTAACCTTCAATATCTTATAAAAGTGAACATATCTCTCATAATTCCGCAACCACCCTCTACAGGAGTAATTCTGTTGAAATTAAATATGGCTGTACTTTAGAGTAGTCAGTGGAAAGCTTGTGGTATAGAGTGACTGTCAACATACAGCCATTGTTGTCTGGCAACACAAGTGTAAAGATGTCCATAGTGTGAGAATTTACAAGTAGTTTAAATGTGTGAGCACTTGATATGGGCACCGAATCCGGTACTTTTTAACCGTAACCGAATTCTGCCGGTCCTACTGGGCACCGATTTACGTAACCGTGCTATGTTACCGTACCTGGGTTGCGCGTGACGTCACGCCCGGTTGCCGACTCTTTGCACTTTGGCACTAGGCGATCACTCCAGCAGCACTGAGAGCGGACTCAGCCAAACTACCTTTAGGTCAGTGGTTCTTAAACTTTTTTCACCAAGTACCACTTAGCTAGCGAGTACTCAGCAGTGCATTAAGAATGGATGGTTTGCTTTGTTTACGGTTTTGGTTAGATTGAATTTTTTGCGCCCCATAGATTTGCTGTGCGCTGAGGACGACTTTTGGAAGGTTCCCGAAACCTTACCAGAGGCGAGCTGCGCTGTCAAACGCTGACTGGTTGAACACTGTTGGGGGCATTCCCAAAACGTATTTTTCGAACACACAAGCGGCATTACAGAATGCTCGTCGACTTGTTTATTTTCCATTTGTTGTATATTTCTTCTACAAAATATTTGACAGCGGAGAGAAAGGAGAACGAAAGGAACGTTCGACTTGCAGGAATTTTTGTGGGTCATCTTTGTGCTAAAGAACGCTGATTAATGGAACTATCTTGCAGTATTTTTACTGAGTCGTAGTCTTTAAATTATATGCAGTTTATTGATGTTTATCATTTTTTTTACAAGCTTCATTTTAATACACAAAGCTACGAAAAGTGGATGGACTCTTTCAAATGTATTTACAGAGGGGTATGAAGCCGGACTCGAACCAACAACCTCAGCTGCTTACTACTCTGACTTAGTTGGATAAATATGAAATAAAGGAAGCACGAGTGGAACGAAGGTAAATGACATCAAATATTAACTATTTACTTTGTTACATGTTGTAAAAGTAGTCTGTGACACTCCATTTGTGTAATTATTACTAAAGCTGTTGCGTTCGTGTTGACGGTGTGAGATAAACATTAATATTTATTCTTTATATTGTTATTTACAGCTGAAATGGACCATAAGGAATTGCCTGAACCTCATGAATTCATAATTTACTGACAGGATGACTTTCTGACTGTTGGACATTGCGAACAAAAGCCTGACTTTTTATGAACTCGGTACACTTTATTTTTTTAGGTTGTATTGTTTTGTTTATTATTGCTTTGTATTTCATTTACTTACTTTTTAGTAAGATAACCCTGACCTAATAGTGTATGTTCATTTACATGGTATCAGTGTAGAAATAGACTCCTCCACTCCTCTAACCCAAATTCTATAAACTACCTTGAACTGTGAAATGAAGTGGAAACACAAACCACACACTTCTACAGAAACCCATAGTTCCAGAAACTGGAGGTTCTAGGAACTGAAAGGGTGGAAAAGGGCCTTTTTTCCCTTGAGAAGATAGAGTATCATAAAATTGTGTGTTAAAATGTGAGAGGTCACTTTTGTGAAATCTTGTATAATTCATAACAAAACATTTTAATGTACAACTACAAGAGGCGAGTGACATGCAGACAGATGTAGCAGCAGAGTGACGCTGCTTGGCCTCAAATCAAAACAGCGACTCTCACGTCACTGCAAAGACTTGCTTAATTAATTCATGAACTTCTGCTATGACCAAAACAAAGACAGACAGGCTAAAGTATCCCAGTAATGATAAAAAAAACTGTGTCTGAAAGGCAGATAATTGCTAAGATAAGCAAAAATGTCCATCTTATTTATGGATTAATCAACTACTATAAAACCAAAATAGACAACAAACGTAACAAAGAAAAGGACTTGATGGTAGACGGAAACCAAGGAGTCAGGAAGTAATAAAAGCTAGTGATGCGTTGTTATGAGGTTTGTTCTTTTTGAAGACACAGAAAAATCCCCCCCAAAAAACCAATCAGAATCAAAAGTAGACATCAGACTGTTCTAGAAAGAAGACGTGACCATGGCAAAGAGGTAATGTGAGAGTTAGATGAGAACCCAACTAGTTTGCTGCCCAAATAGGTTGCCAATTTTTTTTTAAAAGGAATGCAAAGACAGGCTGTGCTTGGATCAGGTTGAAACAACCTCTGGTACATCTGCGCTGCTCGTGTGGTTTGCTATGACTCTAAAGAAATTAGGGACGCACTATATATTGTTTTTCAAACAGATAATGATAATTTCCTCCTTCTCAAGACCGATACCAATTACTCATTTATATCTATTATTTATTTTTAATTTACATTAAACTGCAGTTTCTGCACACCTTTCTTTGTGTCTGACTTCGGGGCAGCTTCTTTGGCAGCAGGCGTCTTTGTAGGCTTTCAAAACATTGTTATAGTGATGCTAGTGTTTCAGGTGGCTATTTAGGTTTGATGTGTTGAAGCGCAATGTTTTTTCCCCTGAACATTTGGTGAAAATGTGCAGGCTCAATGTCTTTCCCTGAGACAGTGAATATGTCCCACACGTACGACGACATGTTTGTGTTGGAATAATTGTTTGTAAGTTATCACAAAAGAAATGTTGTATTATGAATGCTGTATTTCGAGGCCTAACAAAAGGATGAAGGCTCGTGAAATGCCACTGTGATTTCAGCACGGACAGATGGCAGGATGTGCTCAACTCCTGGAGGAACTCTCTTTGAAGTGTTAAACGAACTCTCTTTGAAGTAATTCACAAACTCTCTTCCAACTATTTGGTCAACGCTATTTACGACACGCTGCCCTCTTGAAGTCACTGTGGACAGGAGACGGGAGGGGTTGTCCATTGTCCTCCAACACCTGCCCCAGCTGGATCCAGGAAGAGCCAAGCCCGAGAAGTCCTCTTCTTGGACTTCAAAGCGACTGAAAACAATGACTGTTTTACATACCTCCCCATTCCTATTGTGACATATGTTGGTGCGTGAACATGGAACATCTGAATTAAAAGAGGAGACGAGAACCTTCTTCGTCAGAGCGTGGTGCAGGACTGTGCAGAGAGTACAGTGACCATGTCTTTCCTCAATTGAGTCCAAATTGAATTCTGTCTCTGTTTGATTCCTTGCCTTTTGTCTTGTGTAACAGATGTCCTGTATTTGAACCTGACATCTAATTGGTCCTTCGAGCCGGATTCCAACACGTCTGACGATTCCAGCATGAGTGAGTGAAACCAGAGGACCATGGCAACCAAATCCTGATTGAGGAACTGCTTTTTCTTCATTTCGGGCTGGAATTGAAAGACTGACGGAAAATCCGAGGACAAAAGGAAGGAAGGCAGAGAGCAGTGAGTACGTTTTAAATTGACGAAGAAAGAAACGACTAAGAAGAAGCGTGTGACTGAGGGTTACGACGCATAGACAAACCCTGTAAATCCTAGGCTCTAACAGGTAAAAAGGCCAAATTAGAGGGACGTCGGAGTCCAACGTCCGTGAGTATTAAAATTTTAAATAAAAACTGAATTAAGATAAAAACTGAAGAGGCAAAAGACTGCAGGTAAACGGAACCGCGAAAACTGGAATCCGTAATATCCATAAACAAACATACTAGGGGGTGTCGGAGCCCACAATAATTTGAAATATCCGTGAACCATTATCCTGGGGACGTCGGAGTCCAACAGACCTAAAATGGTCTATTCAGAATAAAAAACTGAATTTTGTCCGTGAAAAAACAATAACCTGGAGGGCGACGGAGTCCGCATGTAATATACATTGAAATTTCCGTAGATCAATATACTGAAAGGTGTGAATGTGAGAATGTGTGGGAGTAATCGCCATTAGGCTATCACTCCATATTAAAGTTGTGAGAAGTAAATAGTGGGTTATTGTGGATGCTCTAGGCAAGACACCTCCACTGGGGAACCATCTCCAGTAGAAGCGACGTGTACCACAATAATAAATTAAACCACTATCTTACAACAAAGACAAAAGTAATCCTTATAAGTTTCGGCTCTGTAGGGGGCGACGGATTACTCCAAATTCTCAAAATGGAAAGAGGGACACAAAGAAACGCAGATCTAATATGGTCTATTACAATCTATTTAAACCAAAATAGAAGACAACAACCACAACGTCAGCGGTTAGACCCTACTGCATGTTGGCGTTGAAGCAGAGAAGGACATTTTGCAAGAAACTGTCCTGGGAAAAAAAAAATCAAAGTAACTCAGCATGACTGTTAAAAGACGACACCAATTAGTCATGTTGTCAGCGTATGCCATTGGTGGTAAGATCGCTGCAAATGTGTTTGTTTGTTTGTTTGTTAGTGTGTGTTTAAGTGTGTATCTTTCCAGGTACAAATTGTGTAAAAACCCTGGAGGTTCAAATAAAAATAAAAATAGGTTAAAAGAAAAAGCAAATAGGAGAAAAATCTCAAAGTGCTAAAATGAGATAAAAGTAAAAAGAAATGAAGAAATGGGGAAAAATCAATAAGAATTAATGCAAAATGAAATAAACTAATGTGAGAGAGAGAGAGATAATGGGGGTATTGAAATAAGAGATGAAGAAAAGGTAGACTGAAGATATACATGTATGTTTGGATATATAAAGAGCGCTTTTATATATACAAATATATATATGTATAATTAAATAATGGAACAAATAAAAACCTAGATTAATAACTATAATAAGAGTTGAGAGGTATAGTATGATAAAATGATAAAGTGGGTTACATGTTTATTAGCTGAGGGAAGAAAAAAAAAAAAGGAGAGAAGCTCAAGTGTTGCTGACCTTTGCCCTTAAGAGTGCACTCACCACTTACACATCACCGTGTGTGTGTGTGTGTGTGTGTGTGCGTGGCGCAGTGGGGGAGGTGTGAAAGTGAATTTATTACATGTAAATAAATTTAAAGTAGGTTTAACTTTGAAGTGTAGTATAACATTCTTAAGTTAGATTATGGGAAGAATGTAAATTCAGAGTTTAAAAGTATAGATTAAGTAGCATATAGACAGTTAAGTGAGTTTAAAACATTACTTAAAAAATGCATAAAGTAATATGTATAACAAGCATTGTCCTGAGGTTCCATGCAGATCTAAACAAAGGCAAAATAATGCACCTTGGATGATAAACAGTTTGAAAAATGCATGTAAAAAGAAAAATAAGACTTTGTAAGGCGTTTATCAAATCAAGAACAGAGAATGCTGAAAAACGCTGTAAGAACTACAAAAACAAGTTGACCAATATATTGAGACAAGCAATGAAAGGAATACAAAGAAATTATGAGGATGATGTTGAACAAAAAAGACATCTATGTATGTCCAGACAATAAACCAATCTTACAAAGAAAAATCGGTATAAGTGAGCAGCAATATTGAGCCAAGGTTGAACTCATGGCTCAACAGGAGGGATATGAATGCCCTTATACAGAAGTACTATACTTCCTATAGTTTAATTCTTATAAAAAAAAATTGTATAAAACATCTATGCAATTAACTAAATAAGAGTGAAGGAAAACATTATTGTCTGGTCATAGTAGATGCATTTTCAAAGTAGTTAGAAATATTTCCTAAAGGAAAAGCAGATGTGCTGACAGTAGCAAAAGCATTATGCAAATATTTAGTAAAAATGTACATTAACATTACAAGTACAACAGGACTAACACCATTTGAAAGATAGTGTAAAGACCAACCTGGGTACACTTAGTACATTGTAAAAAGGTCATTTCTGTTGAATCATCCAATAAGGAAAGGGAAGCAAAGTCTGGTAATAGTGTGGACGCACACGATGACTAGAGTTTGAGCCAAACCACTGACCTTGGTAGAGGAGTGAATCAGCAGAAATGACACCCCAATGGCTCAGACGATCCATAAACATATGGGTTAACGATATTGGTACTGGTCGGCCCTGCCCCCCTAATATGGTTCACTTGGGAATCTGAGGAAAATGTAGAACTCAGGAAACAAAATGATACTGCACCCATAGTAAACCCAAACCACTGGCAGAATCAAGAAGTAAAATACACTCACAGGGGAGGTCGTATTAGAAGACGGGCAATGGGAGGATTCGGAGTAACCCCATTAGTGAAAAAAATGCCAGAAAACCCATGCCAGAAAAACAGTAATGGGAAAAAGTATTTGGGATTGTATTTAAAAAGGTCATATAATGGAAAAAAAAGTATTTGGAATTGTATTTGTGTTATCAAAGGGACATGTTAACTAGCACACTACAAATTCCACTGTGACAAAGTTGTAAGCATACCATTTGATGGTGTGTCAAAGTTTGTTAATAATTGGTTCCTGTTTTGGTAATTAATTTGTTCCTTATGGCGGAGCAAGTGGGAAAGGCTACAAAAACTGATTGTGTTGTATGTATAAGCCCAGACAATTACTCAAGATGAGTCAAAAAAAAGTTGAATTGAAGTAATGAGCAAAACAAAATTGACCCTGTAGCTAAAGAGACAAAACAGAAACCAATATTTGATAAATATGTGAAAAAAGCTAATTATACCTGCATTAACATGCAAGACTCTGTACAACAGTTAGGAAACGTATCATCAGATAACTGCATACACATAGTAAAAGTATCAATATTTGTACAAGAATTTTTAACACGCCTGAACAGTTTGATATCTGAACATTGGAAAATAATTAGACATGATGTAAACTGACAAAGTGTTGTAGATCCAACTTATATTGATGGGTGTCCAAGAGGTGTATCTGACGACTATAAATTGGTAAATCAAGTTGCAGCTGAATTTGAATCATCCGTCTACTGGTGGTGTACGATTAACAAGAATGTTGACAGAATAAACTATGTCCACTACAACGTACAGAGATTGGGAAATTGGACACAGGCCGGACTTGAAGCAGTCGCTGATCAACTCGCCGCCACCTCCCTTATGGCCTTTCAAAACCGTATGGCGCTGGACATGTTGTTAGCGGAAAGAGGGGGTGTGTGCGCAATATTTGGTGAACAGTGTTGCACGTTCATACCAAATAAAACCGATGCAGAAGGTAGCCTGACCAAAGCACTGGAAGGCCTTCGCACCCTCAACGGTAAAATGAAAGAGCACTCAGGCATAGATACATCTATGTGGGATGGGTGGATGGACGGTTTCGGCAAATACAAGTCTTTGGTATCATCAATTCTAGTATCTATGGCCGTGTTCAGCAATACTGACGTTGTGTGGATGTTGTTGTATTCCCTGTCTGTTCTCTGCTTAACCGTCTGATTACCACAGCGATTAGCCCAGCAGATGATAAAGCTGTTCAGATGCACTTCCTGGCGGACGATAAGGAAGATGAATCTGATGATGGGGATACCTACCTGGATGGTGTTCCTGATCTGTTTCCAGACCCGAGTAACAATGAGAAAAATTTATGTTGAACTCTGAGTGTAAACATAACTTTGTCGTAAGGAAATTAACCATTAACTGAAAATAGCAAGAAGAAGTTATTAGGGATAAGGAGATTATGGGAACGTTTTTGCGATAAACAGGGGGGAAATGTTGGAATAATTGTTTGTAAGTTATCACAAAAGAAATGTTGTATTATGAATGCTGTATTTCGAGGCCTAACAAAAGGATGAAGGCTCGTGAAATGCCACTGTGATTTCAGCACGGACAGATGGCAGGATGTGCTCAACTCCTGGAGGAACTCTCTTTGAAGTGTTAAACGAACTCTCTTTGAAGTAATTCACAAACTCTCTTCCAACTATTTGGTCAACGCTATTTACGACACGCTGCCCTCTTGAAGTCACTGTGGACAGGAGACGGGAGGGGTTGTCCATTGTCCTCCAACACCTGCCCCAGCTGGATCCAGGAAGAGCCAAGCCCGAGAAGTCCTCTTCTTGGACTTCAAAGCGACTGAAAACAATGACTGTTTTACATACCTCCCCATTCCTATTGTGACATATGTTGGTGCGTGAACATGGAACATCTGAATTAAAAGAGGAGACGAGAACCTTCTTCGTCAGAGCGTGCTAAGACACTGTAAGAGGTTACAGGTTGAAGCCGTCTCTCCTCAATTGAGTCCAAATTGAATTCTGTCTCTGTTTGATTCCTTGCCTTTTGTCTTGTGTAACAGATGTCCTGTATTTGAACCTGACAGTTTGCTTACGGTGAGCTCAAGGGAAGTCACAGGTGGGGGAAAAGGAGCGCGTAATTTGCTCACTTTAACTCACCCACAACACAGTAAGGGTAATCTTGTCTCATTGGTGCGTTTTTGTTGTTTTGTTTTTTTTAAATCTGAACAATTTTTATTTTATGTTATCACCATTTATAAGTATGACGTCGTAATTCCTCATTTCAGCCCAATAATTATCTGTCTGATATTTTTGTTTATTTATTTTTTATTAACAATATTTTAAAATATAAGCGGTAGAAAATGGATGGCTGCATGCAATATTTAAAAAATGCTTAACCCTGAAAGGACACCTCAGTTGTTTAGAGTAATAATTTTTTTTGTTACAGGTCAAACTATGCATCGCAAAAGGGTTTTAATTTAAAAGTATACATACATACCTATTATTCACAATCCTTATGTTAGACAAGAACAAAGCGGCTAACAATGCAGATAATGGGAGTAATCTATTGCGCCCATAAGACCCTCTAAAAACATGAAAAATCCCACCAACAGTACTCCATTTACATGTCGTAACCTGCATATTAACCAAGTTTTAGCAATATTGTTATTATAAGCGCTAAAGCAGAGGAACTTCAATTAGCAGCGCTGTGATCAAAAAGTGATAACTAGCTTATGCTGCTGTGACATACTGAGCCGGTGAGCTGCTGCATCGCCTCTGAGTTAGTAAAAGTTAATTCTAGATTATAAACAATGCCTCACAGAAGTCTGTCACGATAAACCAAGAAGTTGGTCAACTTTGACATTCAACTTTGATCCGGAGATATGAAGAAAGACATGAAAAGGCGCTTGTTTGTGCCCACCTTTTTTTTTAACCTGCGTGAGAATTACAATTAATTCTTCATCAAACTGGAAGTTTTTTGTATTGGTTGATATCGATAATTTTTTTTTAATGAGCTATAGAAAATAAGGACCAGGAGAAAAATACATTAAATGTAAACATTGTTTTTTCAAATGTAGCCTTCTTTTGATTATAATTCCCTCACCTATCAAGGCAGAAAGGAAAGGAAATAACGCAACATGGAGAAACACTCAATCAATGTAAACTTAATTCTAAAATCACAATAAACACTTAAGAATAACCTCTTTAAATTAAGGTGTGAAAATAAGGAATATGTCAGAAAGGCTTAATAAAGTGTAAAAAGCTCTAAGTGTGAAAATGTAAACAGAGAAACGTGAGAAAAACAACGCAGGTTTACTGCAAGTAACATTTAATGTGGTCTTTTATTCTTATTTAAGTATAGAAATGAATTTATGCTATGCAGTAATTATTAGGTGGTTTTAGAGGTTGTTTTTTTTTAGAATGCTTTATAGGCAAAATAGAGCAAATACCATTAGCTCCATTGTTAGCTGATTTTTGCTGGAGTTTATTTACAAGTTAGAATACAAAATACATTTTAAGCGTGTTTTTTTCTAAAATTAGGATTGTGGATGATAAACAAAATTCCAAAAAAGTGAAGTTTCCCTTTAAGAGCATCCTGCTCATTCGATTGAAGAAGTACGAGGAGGAAAGAGAGTGATGCCCTCAGCACAGAGCGATGAGAGAGAGGTGTATGGTCAGAGAGTGTTTGGGCCTGTGTGTGTGTGTGTGTGTGTGTGTGTGTGTGTGTGTGTGTGTGTGTGTGTATGTGTTTGTGTGTGTGTGTGTTTTGTCTTGTCTTGTCTTGTCTCATAGTAACAGTGGTACTATTGTATTGTTAGTGTACAGGAGCTTTTCTTGTTTTTGTTTGTATAGTATTGTTCTTGAATTATATTGTTTATGTTAAATGTGGAATGAGTGAGAGGGGTTGGGATATTATAAGCATCTGCTTCATCCAACCCCTTTTCAAGCCTTGCATAAATGTCCCTGCCAAAGTGTAAAAAAAAAAAAAAAAAGTGTGTTATTGTACTGTGCAGGTTTGAAATAAATAATTCAATCAAAGTTGCTAATGCAGAATACATTTTAATTTTTACTCAATAAACACCGCTAAACTAACTCAGTTTCTATTCACTGCATAGCAACTCTGTGGTTCTCCTTTCCTTGCAGCCCAATCAAATATGACGCATCAATAATAGTTAATTTTCCCACTGAACCATGATGTCTATCAATGCCCAGCCTAATTGATAGAACGACCACATAGCATTATATTGTGTTGTATTGTACAGCTACAGTCATGCTCATTGTGATGAGGGCCCGTTACAGGGTAAAAAAACAAACTTGAGACACACACACACACACACACACACACACACACACACACACACACACACACACACACACACACACACACACACACACACACACACACACACACACACACACACAGGCAGACAGGCAGACAGGCAGACAGGCAGTGGGCTCACGAAAAGGGGCCCTGCAATCTGTGCAGCGTGGAGAATCTGTCCTAGTTTCACTTGTGTTTCTCACACCGATCACCACGTTGTGTAGTGACGCCCACCAGCAGAAAGAAAAAGAAAAAAACTAGGTCGAAGATGAAAGGAGAGCGTGGGAGACAGGAAAAGAGACAGCGAGAGTGACAGAATGCGGGACAGTACTCGACAGAGAGTGAGTGATAATACAGTGTGAGCAAGGCTCAGCCCCCCCGAACCTACTTAGAACCTGTTGCACCACCTGACCTCCATCCTGCATCCTTTACTCATCATAATAATCGTTAGACACCTAATCAACTCATTAACGTTCTTTGCAATGATGTAACGGTACACAAGGCTCTGTCCTAGCTGCTAAAGGCTGGTACACGCATAAAGATGTTCTAAATCTTAAGAGATTTTTTTAGCCGTTACTGACCCCACACATAAAGACAAAAATCAGACATTGAGCCGTTTTGAGCTTTATGTGTGTGATGGCTACAATAATATCAACACAGCACAGCACACACAAAGATTCTGTCCCACCACAGAGCCAGAATCTAGACTTCGAAGCCCAAAATCCTACATGAACAAACGTGACCTAAAGGATCTAAATATAATTATCAATACCAAGGTGGGTACTGGTATCGGACTGATAGCGTGGTAGGATCAATAATTTTGTTGTTGTTTCTCTTTAATTTGTCTAGCAAATTACTAAATTTTCCTCACGGAGATTATGCAAATGCAGAGTCTCTTCTAGGATGTATACCAAGTACATGTATTTTTTGGTACCAGTTCCTAGTTGGGTCAGTCCAGGAGGACCATTAAGATTCCGCACAAATGATACGGCTATCGGTGTTTCTTTTCATCCAGCTGACCGTCGTAGTTATGACTATTAATTCACTTCAGGTGCCGTTCCTATGCATAAAAAAAGACAGTACTGGGTAGGATCTGATAATCAGCTTGGAACAATTACAAAAAATTAAGCAACGCCACAAAAAAGTTTGTAGCACAAAAATATTTCCTCCTCAAAAGTCCCTCAAAGTAACACACACTGATAAGAATTAGTGTCAGTTTGAAATGAATATGCTTTCCTCACGACCCCTGCTACCGTGTTTTATTAACCGTCCAACAGCGATCCAGTAATTCACAGGCCAATATATATCCAGTCAGAAAAAAGAAAAAAATTAGTAATATAATATTCCATAAAGATGCTCTGAAGCAAGATATCATCCGCTGACAGGTCTCGAGTTGCTGTGTGATGTCACTCCATCGCGTTGTTTGTTTGGCATCAAAACACACCTTGCTTAAATGCATTGTATTGATTTATATAATATATTTGGTATGATATATTATGTAAAAGGTCTGTGCTATGCACATGAATGCCATACATAAATATTATTTCCAGCTGAGTGTAATTAAAATGAATAGAAACAGTGATGGATCTGTGTGGTCTTTGCAAATAATGACATAACTGCATTGCACCTTGCACAGCAAACATAGCTGACTTGTTTAAGACTTAAAAAGCAGGTGTTGATGAAAGAATTCCCTGCTGTGAGATGTTACATGATGTTGATGGTGCACAACCTCTAGTGTCAATAAAATGTTAATTAAAAAATGCATTTTTTCACATCTTTATTTACACCAAGTACAAATACCGTACTACTGATAAGAGTACAAATGAATACCAGTATCGATAAGGAATATCGATATTGCTATTGGTAAAATCCTAACAATATACATCCCTAGTCTCTTCTAGTTTGTCAGTGCAAATAGCGTTATTTTTCACGAATATCTGCATGTCACGTTAGGTATTTAAGTGGTTCCGTTTACATTTTAAAATTAAAATGTTTGTTGTACTAATACTTTTTCGTTATTTTGCAACAGTGACTTTTTCCTCAAACAACTGTGATAATATATTTACTATTGCATTGTTTTAAATTGTTATATATAGTAAAAAAAAAAATTTGTAATTACAAAACTTTTTTTTTTCCTGTGTGCTCATGATCATAATCAACTAACCAGAGGTAAAAAATTATTCAATGACCAAAGTAAAAAAGTGTCAGTATTGATATCAGTTTTGGCGATACTAGCCCTGGATTTACTTAGTATTTGATAGATACCACAATTCACAGTATCACCCACTGCCAGTGATCTAACAAAATCGAAAAAGAAACCAACCTGTAAAAAACAAATAACATCCAATAACAGTAATAATATAAGAGGATGGTGATCTCGGATTTTTAAAAGAAAAATCCCAAACTAAAAAAAAGACATGGAGACAGCGTGAACATGGACTTTACCATCTAAAAAGCAAGCTACAGTGTACACGTGAGTACATTGAGTACGATGCTGTTTTTTAGCTTCCTGATTGACTACTTTCTGTGCCACGTCACAATTCACAGTGTAATGACACGTGAGGCATTGGCGTTCCCCATAGACATGAAGAGTTTTGGTCGTTCGTTTAATATTTACGATTTTCGGCCCTGACGCGTTTTGGAGCAAATTATCGAAAACAATTCACTCTTAACATACCAGACCACAAGACAATCTTTAAAGACAATCTTGTAAGACATATGATGCGTTTCTTGACCCTGCTTAAGATAGTAATAATAAAACATTTGCAGTCTTTTAGGGGGCACTATATGCAAAACCAACCTTTCTTAACTTTTGGTACCTATTATGTATGTGGGATCTGAATAGGTCCCAAAAATGTTAAATCAAACTGTGGAGATATTTATAAAACAATCTTGCTTACCTTCATACTTGCGGTAAATAAGCCGTTTGGAATTCGCCCCATTGGTTACGTACTTGCCATTGGTGATGTCAGCAGATTATCCATATATGGTAGAACATTACCCATATATGGTAGAATATTACCCAAAGTGCTTTCCGCAAGTCAGCCATTGTAGTCAGTGATGTAGTCAATAGGTTCCTTTTTTTCCCTTATCCTCTTGTTGTGGGGCAGACTGGCTCGTACATTCACATGCATCCTCTGCTGTTGCCATTTCAAATATAAAATATAGTTAGAATTTATATCTGTCAGTAGACCCGATATGGAAGTGATAAAAATTACAACATGGATGATGGGAAGAAGATGTCAAAGTGGAGACACGTAAATAAGACCGCCCACAAAAAAAGCGCATCCTAAAGAGCCGGTCAAAAAAGCAGCTTGAGAGCAGTCTGTAAAATAGAATCAATGCAAAATCTTGACCAAAGAACTACCATGACATGTTATGTAGACCACAAGGAAGTGTTTTACATGTAGAAA
>NC_084560.2:31327920-31387920 GCF_033978685.3 Nerophis lumbriciformis
TAGGTAGATTTGGTATATTAGTTGTCAGATACTTTAAGGACCTGGTGCCCTCTTTTTTTCCCCAGACACTTTCTTGTTTATGCAGCAATAAAATAAAATAAAAACAGGCAAGTGACTTTAGAGAAAAGCTAACATACTGGTGGTGTTTTTTTTTTAGTTTTGTTCAGATGAATGAGTCACCTGAGAAGGATGTGATGGCATCTTTGCTGCTGTTGGTTTCGGCGATGGCGCGCTTGAACTGCTCGAGAATGCTGTTGAGCTCCGACGAGCGCTGCAGCGTCCTGTGCTCGGCCACACGAAGGCGCTCTTTCAAGGCATGGAACTCCCGCTGGTATGTTGTTAGTTTCTCTGCAAGGAGGAATTACAAGAAGATAGATTGTGAATTGAAGATGGCAAGCATGAGATATTTTATCAACATAAGTCATCAGAATTTGAAACCCGTTTCAGCGACAGGCAAGTAAATGTCCATCCATCCATCCATTTTCTACCGCTTATTCCCTTCGGGGTCGCTGGAGCCTATCTCAGCTACAATCGGGCGGAAGGCGGGGTACACCCTGGACAAGTCACCACCTCATTGCAGGGCCAACACAGATAGACAGACAACATTCACACTCACATTCACACACTAGGGCCAATTTAGTGTTGCCAATCAACCTATTCCCAGGTGCATGTCTTTGGAGGTGGGAGGAAGCCGGAGTACCCGGAGGGAACCCACGCAGTCACGGGGAGAACATGCAAACTCCACACAGAAAGATTCCGAGCCTGGGATTGAACCCAGGACTACTCAGGACCAGTGTTGGGACTAACGCGTTACAAAGTAACGCGTTACTGTAACGCGTTACTGTAACGCCGTTAGTTTCGGCGGTAACTAGTAATCTAACGCGTTATTTTTTTATATTCAATAACTCAGTTACCGTTACTACATGATGCGTTACTGCGTTATTTTACGTTATTTTTTATGTAGTATCGGCTAGAAACTGAGGATCTGAGTGTGTTTTATTCCAGCAAAGCAGAGACGTGCTTCTGATTCTTCCTCTGCGCTCTCTGTGTGTGCGTGTGACTGTGTGTCTGGGTGAGGGAAGGGGAGGGGAGGGGAGGGGAGGGTGGGGGGTGCGCAATACAACCGTTGGCCAATAAAAAAGTAACCACAGAACACTATACGCCTATACGGTATAGTGTTCTGTGGTTACTTTTTGGTTGGCCAAGCGGACGTGACGACAGGCTGTCCCCACTCAGATCCGCACGGACCGGGAGGGGGCGTGCCTTAAGTCCGGCTGGAAATCGGCAGAAATTTGGAGAATGGTTGTCCCAGGGAGAGGCAGTGAAATTCGGGAGGGTTGGCAAGTATGAGATATTCTCACTTCTTTTCTTTTGTCGAGCACAAAGAAAAGAACATTTTAGTTAAATGTAAGTTGTGTCTTGGATCAAAGATCCCGTCTACTGCCCAAAACAACAATTCAAATCTGCCTGGTTAGGCTCTGTGTATGTCACGTGTGCCTTCCTTAGGTGAAGCCAGCTTTACAGCTATGTTGTTGATTGATTGATTGATTGATTGAAACTTTTATTAGTAGATTGCACAGTACAGTACATATTCCGTACAATTGACCACTAAATGGTAACACCCAAATAAGTTTTTTAACTTGTTTAAGTCGGGGTCCAGATACAGATATATACTATCAAATATATACTAACATCATAATACAGTCATCACACAAGATAATCATCAGGGTATATACATTGAATTATTTACATTATTTACAATCCGGGGTGTGGGATATGGAGGGGGGGGGGGGGGTTAGGTTTGGTTGGTATCAACACTTCAGTCATCAACAATTGCATCATCAGAGAAATGGACATTGAAACAGTGTAGGACTGACTTGGTAGGATATGTACCGGTACAGCAAGTAGTGGACACAGAGAGAGAGATCAGAAAGTATAAGAAAAAGTGTCTACATTTGATTATTTACAATCCGAAGAGGTATTATGTGGAAGGGAGGGTGTTAGTTTAGGGTTGTAGTTGCCTGGAGGTGTACTTTTAGTGCGGTTTGGAAGGAGGATAGAGATGCCCTTTCTTTTACACCTGTTGGGAGTGCATTCCATATTGAAGTGGCATAGAAAGAAAATGAGTTAAGACCTTTATTAGTTCGGAATCTGGGTTTAACGTGGTTAGTGTTAGTGTTAGTGTTATTATGCTGTTTGTTACTTATGTATGTTATGTTGCAGCTATTTAAAATAGTTTTGTAAATTTGTTCTGGCCTGAAATAAATTGGCCCTTTGAAACATATCTTTGTCTTTGTGTGTTGTATGTAGAGCACATTGCTTAGCAGAGTTCAGTGATGCAAATGTATGTCAAGTTGATCAACAGATTGTATTATTCTCCAGTGCAATAACAGTACTAAAATGAAGGCTAAAAGGGCATTAATGGGAGCTTTAAAAAACAAAAGTAGAAGAAGTAACTAAATAGTTACTTTTCACAGTAACGCATTACTTTTTGGTGTAAGTAACTGAGTTAGTAACTGAGTTACTTTTGAAATAAAGTAACTAGTAACTGTAACTAGTTACTGTTTTTCAGTAACTAACCCAACACTGCTCAGGACCTTCGTAATGTGAGGCAGACGCACTAACCCCTCTTCCACCGTGCTGCCCGCAATTAAATGTCAAACAAGTTAAATAAGACAAACAGGTTTAACTGCCCCTTCAACAACGTAAGTGCATCCTGCTTACTTTACCAAAACTCTCCCACAATATTTAGGCAAACATGCATTACTGTTTAATGACAAGGATTGACATTGATCTTACAGAGCTGAGCCTTGGTTGATGCATGAAGGTCAATATCAAGTAGCTAAATTACTCATTTAACTCCAGTCTGTATGTATTTGTTTATAATCTAACTCTTCTACACCTGAATCGTGGCACACACAAAGGTGGATATTTGTCAAAACAAGCAACCTTACTGTGTTGACTGTGCTATTAGTTCTCTGACAAATACACCACATGGTGTTATTAAAGATGAACTATATTTTTGGAGGGAATGTTGCCTATTGTTCACAATCATTATAAAAGACATGACGACGGATGTGTTTTTTTAATGCATTACAACTCGTAAATAAACGTAAATAAAAGTCTGCTTACAATGGAGCCAATAAGAGATCTTCTATTCCGTCTATAAAACCCAATAAACAACCATCCAAAACCCGCCAACAATACTCTATTCACATTTCATGACTTAATTATAAACCAAGTATTAGTGATGTCATTATAAGTGCCAACGCAGACTAACTATTTATAGCGGCGCCGTGATCATGAGCTTGTGTGCCAATGTTGACATCTTCGAGTGGTAAGCTGCTTCCTTGCTTCTTTGCTCGTGGAAATTTATTGTACAAACCCCGTTTCCATATGAGTTGGGAAACTGTGTTAGATGTAAATATAAACGGAATACAATGATTTGCAAATCCTTTTCAACCCATATTTAATTGAATGCACTACAAAGACAAGATATTTGATGTTCAAACTTATAAATATATATATATTTTTTGCAAATAATAATTAACTTAGAATTTCATGGCTGCAACACGTGCCAAAGTAGTTGGGAAAGGGCATGTTCACCACTGTGTTACATCACCTTTTCTTTTAACAACACTCAAACGATTGGGAACTGAGGAAACTAATTGTTGAAGCTTTGAAAGTGGAATTCTTTCCCATTCTAGTTTTCTGTAGAGCTTCAGTCGTTCAACAGTCCAGTTGGAAGAGGAAGGGGCCCACTCCAAACTGTTCCGACAAGGTTGGGAGCATGGATTTGTCCAAAATGTTTTGGTATCCTGGAGCATTCAGTTACTTTCACTGGAACTAAGGGGCCAAGGGCCCAACTCGTGAAAAAACAACCACACACCATAATTCCTCCTCCACCAAATTTCATACTCGGCACAATGCAGTCCGAAATGTATCGTTTTCCTGTCAACCTCCAAACTCAGACTCGTCCATCAGATTGCCAGATGGAAAAGCGTGATTCATCACTCCAGAGAAGGCGTCTCCACTGCTCTAGAGTCCAGTGGCGACGTGCTTAACACTAATGCATCCAACGCTTTGCATTGGACTTGGTGATGTATGACTTAGATGCAACTGCTCGGCCATGGAAACCCATTCCATGAAGCTCTCTGCGTACTGTACGTGGGCTAATTGGAAGGTCACATGAAGTTTGGAGCTTTGTAGCAACTGACCGTGTAGAAAGTTGGCGACCTCTTTGCACTACGCGCTTCAGCATCCGCTGACCCCTCTCCGTCAGTTTACGTGGTCTATCACTTTGTGGCTGAGTTGTTGCTGTTCCAAAACGCTTCCATTTTCTTATAATAAAGCCGACAGTCGACTTTGGAATATTTAGGAGCGAGGAAATTTCACGACTGGATTTGTTGCACTATGACAGTTCCACGCTGGAAATCACTGAGCTCCTGAGAGTGACCCATTCTTTCACAAATGTTTGTAGAAACAGTCTCCATGCCTAAGTGCTTGATTTTATACACTTGTGACCGGGCCAAGTGAATAGGACACCTGATTCTGATCATTTGGATGGGTGGCCAAATACATCTGGCAATATAGAGTATGTCTTTTGATAGCCATCAACTGGAAGATGCAATTTGTAATCAAGATACAATTAAGAAATTAATTAAAAGATTTTATGGAATAATAAATGATCAATGCAAATTATGCATGTGTTCGGAAATGGATGACCGACTTAAACATTTTAGATGAAAGAGACATATCATGGAATGATATTTGGAAAAATGCCAATAAGCCCATTAGAAGCATTAAAAATAAGCTGAGTGAATTTAAGATCTTGAATAGATTGTATTTTACATCTTCTCAGCTGTTTAAAATTGGTGTAGTAGATAGCAAAATTATGTATGAAGTGTCGGGCAGCTGAAGGAACTCTTTTTCATTTATTGTGGGAATGTCAGAGAATAAAAGAGTTATGGTTGAAAACAACAAAATAAGCAAACACATTCCTAAATATAAACATCCCAATGACACTGCAAACTTGTATTCTTGCTGATCTGCATCAATTTAGTAACGTGTCATCAAAGAGTAAAAATTAATTTCTTTCAATATGCATAACAAAAAACAGTAATATTAAAAAAATGTATAGATGTTGATAGTCCATCTTATACTGACTGGTATACACAAGCTATGGAGATGATATCAGTAGAAAAAACTAAGTGTTAATTCTGTAGGAATTCTACTTATTACAAACCAGCTGTAACAGGCATCTTAGCTGTAGTTTTTTTTACCAAACTTGGAGGTGCCAAAATCGACATAAAGATAGCTAATGCTAATCAGTAGCATGTATATGGCAAAACCAATGTAAATTAAAATCAAGCTAACCCATTTTGGAAAAGTGGTGGAGCCTAACTTTACATTTGAGCGTTTTCTACCAAGCATACTTGCTTTGTTGGTGTTGAAAGTTGCAACATTACTAAGAGGCAGTTGGGCTGAATTGGCTCTGAATGCTGCTTGAGTGATTGTTTCCTCGTCAGGTGTTTGAGCCGGTGTTTAGTCTGTGACTGGACGTGTTGTCACGACCAACAGAGGTATCGAAATTGTTTGATTCTACATGACTTGATACCTCGCACTGATGGATTTTGGTCAGTGCCTATAAATTCCGTACCAATCTCTGAAAACACCCACTGTAACTTTTGGGTGTTTGAACAAACCAGACACACCTTCAAGGGTCTGTACAAGCACATGTCTGTATGAATTTGACAAAGACTGCTTGAAGAACAAGGCCGCTATCTAGCAAAATGTCTTGCATGCAACCATTAACCACAGTACACATAAGTCATTCAACATTTTTCTTTGAGGATATATGTATTACTTGTATGCTAGCATGTCTTCCAAAGTATTTTGAGTATAAGTTGGACCCACAAATATCATTTACACTAAAAAAACTGGCAATTAATTATGCAAATTATCCAAAAAAGGAAACATGTTGTTTTACCTCATTTCCTATCCCTACAAGGATGATAGGCCACATTTATACATTGGAAAAATGAATGTAACGATAAAGGGTATTCATTGTAACAGCGGTAAACCTTCAGACGGTTAGTATTACTGCTTCAATTAAAATGATCATATAAATGTGATTGATCACTGCACTTTGATAAACTCATGGACCGATGAGCGCTCGGTCGCTAGCTAGCTTAAATGCTAACATGAATACAAGACACGTTAACATATTTCCACATTAAGAAACAACATACCACAAGTTAACTTGTACAAACACATTTTTGTCTAAGCAACTAAAATATTTAAATGTGCACATTGCACATACAGGCTTTGCTCTCTTAGCACAGATAGCGCAGGGTGATCTGTACTTGGAGGAATATAACACGGTCAGAGGTGTTTTGTTTTTTTCTTTTACAACTTTATTAACAAATTGTACTTTGTACTTTTCTACCTTCAAGGTACTCAAAGCGCTTTGACACTACGACCACAAAAATATGGCTCTTAAGAATCTAGAACAATATTTAATGTTTCTTCTGCCGAGGAAGTATATTGTGTGTCAATTTATTATAGATTTTTTTGTTTGTTTTTAAAATAAAATTTGGTTAAAAGATTTCAGTGTGTGTATAATATAGCACATTCAACAATATTAATGATACCGCTGACAATTTTGGGAACAAAGATATATTAATATTGTTACATTCCTAATCGGACATCCATCTATTTTCTATCGCTTGTCCCTCTCGGGGTTGCAGGGGGTGCTGCAGCCTATCCTCAGGTGCAGGTCTTTTATTCTCCTGAAATAATAATGGCAATGTATTCAAGCAACAAAATGTATTTCGATCCAACAAGTCACACAGAAGGATGATAGTTGATTTTTTTTTCGCGCTTTATAGGCAGAAACAAAATAGGACAATCTGTTTTTAGTGGTTAGTTTGCTCGAGGTGTTGTAGTCACAATGTTGACTCCTACGACTTGCACTCTTATGACTCCAGGCTTTGACACACCTTTCCGCAAGTCGAAATGCTGCATTTAAAAAATTATTTTTTTAAATGCCAAACGTCTTAAAGGTTGCAAGGTAAAGTCAAAATCTGTGTGAATCACAGATGGAGGTTCTGGGTTAGTCTCTGATCTACCAGTGCTGGTATATATTTTTTTATTATTGTGTTGTTTTGGAGAGCTCCTCCAAAAACAATAAAAACTGGCCTTCTTTAATCTTGCTCTCTATCTGACTGAAGTATTGTTTGTCCACTCTCCTCTCCTCCTTGAAACACAGATGCTGCCATTCGGGCCAAATCTCAGTGAAAAGGGCAGCTTCAAAAACCCATAACAAACTTTCATCTTCACAACGGTGCTTTGACTGCAGCCCACCGGACCTGTTGTGGAGGTGAAGGCCCACCTGCAATCCCATGGTGCAATCAGAGCAGATCAGGTTTCTATTATACAAGGGTTTCTGCAGGTATCAGCAAATCCAATGTAATGCTTTTCAATGTTTTTTGAATGCCACTTAAAACAAATTTGATGCCCATGTCCTACTGCAAATAGTTATTATATATAGTCAAAAGTTTACAATTGTCTGTATGGACAAAATTGTAAGCATTTGACAATGATAATCTTGAATAGATAAATAGGTGATGTTTGCAACATTTGTAACCTTTTTCAAAGCAAAAAATATAACAGGAACCCCACCGGCTAGCTTATGTTACCATTAGTGGTTTAACAGAACACTTTTGTCTGATAATTGTCAGAATTGTTCACAATTACAAAGTTTATGTAGTCAAAATTTTCATTGGCCCGGAATTTTTTTTTGGTGTTTACAGCGGCCACCCACACTGTCTCGTCAACACGTATACGCAGACAGCACGTGCACACATACCCAAGCAGTCCAAGAGAAGCAACAAACAATTTGCAGTCATGTTGTTGTTATTATACAATATATATTCAATGACAGCTTATGCCAGCATTTAAGGTCTTAATTTTTGCAAAATCCATTTAATGACTTTTAATGCTTTTTAATGACCCGAGGAAACCCTGTATGCGTATTTGTAATATAAAGGGAAGTATTAAGCACAATAAAAAAAAACTGCAGGACTGCAAGCGTTTTACAGTATGTTTATTGAATAGGGTTGTCCCGATCCAATATTGATATTGGTCCAATATCAGCAATAAAACAATAATAAGATTATATCGTCTTGCTTCTAAAACCTCTAACTCTCTGACTAATCTCTGATACAAGCAGTCCTGCAGTGTGTTTACTTGTGCAAAGATGGACAGCCAGTTAACACATAAGTGTCCTCCAATAAGCACACAAGGTTGGTATTTTTTTGTATTTTAGTGAAGTTATTCACTAAAAGGTAAACACTTGCTTTAATTTAAAGACAGCCTAAATCCATTCCAGACGGTTAATAATAACTATGTTAGTGTTTTCAATACCTACCATTGTTTTCTATTGGACTCATTTCACTTGATCAAACCTTTTTTAACATTCCACACGACAAAATAATGAAAATATGTGTGATTCGCGCAGATATTGCATCAATTTCGGCATTGGCCAACACTAAACGCTGCATTATCGGTATCGTATCGGAAGTGAAAAAGTTGCCCTAGTATTGAGTAATAGCACACATTCTTTCAAAGAAGAGCTGTTCTTTTTCGCTAGGCACCAGTAAAAAGCAGAACCTCCTTTCTTAAATGAAAAAAAAAACATTGCTATGGCACACAACATACCTTATGAGTAATGTGTTTTAAAAACTAGATTTGCGCAGATGACCATTTAACATGTTGCTTGCGTGGTCACAACTTAGTCCATATGCTGACAAGACCAAAAGCCACAATGCCTCTGAATGCAAAGTCACAATCTTCCGCACCCGTCATCACTTTTCAAAGCCCTGCAGGATTGTCTCTCTCCGTGGTAAACTAAACAATGTGTTTAAATTTTACTTTGCTATCATTCTTGCCTTTAGGGCAAAAAGAGAAGTGAAGCTTGCCTTTCTGACATCTCCAGTGGAGAAATGATACCTGTTATGTACAGTATGCACTGTATATCTTCTGCTTGCCAAAGAAGCAAAATGTACTGCAAACTAGGGCTGGGAAATTATATGATCGTGATTGATGATTGGAATAAATTTCAGCTTGATTACAGTGCTCGGCTGTCAGCATTTTAACTTGATCAAACATGACGGAAATGTCTGTGACAAAAGCCAATCAGAGGTGATCTCTTACATCTCCATTTATGGTTATAAGAAGGGATGTAACGATATGAAAATATCACTGTTATTGTCACCAAAATTAGCACGGTTTTCATTATTGTTGAATCTGCTCAAAAAGTATGCATACACACTTATTACCAATTTTCAGTAAAAAAAATAACTGTTTATCATTTACATCCCTAGTTGTAAAGTATTGCAGTAGTAAACAGAAAGAGCAAACTTGGCGCTAAACGTGCAGCTGGGGACAGCAAAATAAATGTCCAGCAGACGTTTTAGGTCTTGCATCACTGCACATACGGTGTATCTATAATACCGTTTATCGTTAAAACCCTTATTAAAAATTCCCTTTTGCATAAAAGGGGACCAATAAAGTAGCCTATAAAATAACCTATATGCCTTGGATGTGAATTTTGTTTAAGTTGCTTGCTCACTGATGTAGGGCTGCAACAACTAATCGATTAAATCGATTAAAATAGATTATAAAAATAGTTGCCGATTCGTTGGATCTATGCTATGCGCATGCGCAGAGGCTTTTTTTTTTTTATTTTAATTTTTTTATAAACCTTTATTTATAAACTGCAACATTTACAAACAGCTGAGAAACAATAATCAAAATAAGTATGGTGCCAGTATGCTGTTTTTTTTCCAATAAAATACTGGAAAGGATAGAAATGTAGTTTGTCTCTTTTATCCGATTATTAATTGATTAATCGAAGTAATAATCGACAGATTAATCGATTATCAAATTAATCGTTAGTTGCAGCCCTACACTGATGTGGAGTATGTTTACAAGAAAATGATCCAGTAAAAACAGGAATTTTGTTTCTTTGACTTTTTAAAAGATTACCAAAGTTTTTTTTTCATCGTTCACACAGTTGCAAACTTGCACACCGCCAATGGTTGAACATTTAAGTTATGGGAGTAACTCTGTCTCTGTCGGTTTGCCTTTAAGTCGCCAACATTTAGGCCACAAAAAACAGGAACAAAAACGGCATGTTTTTTTGCTTTTTTGTGTTTCACAAAATCTAATGTTAACAACTTCCTAGCCTTTGTTTGAATCTTTTGTTTTGACAAGTACCTTTAACTTTTATTGCTTTATAGCCACACTGTTGTAAATGTTTTCATGTGTTTGTACTGTGCCGTTTACAACCTTGTTAGATTTGCATTACTGCCTTTTTTTGGACAGGAGTTTCTTGAAAAAGTGTGCTTCAGTGTCAATTAAATTTAAGGTCAAATAAAAAATATGTGTTGGTGGATTTGTGTTGTCAGGATCCATCATAGTAGTGATTAACACATTTAGATAATTAGAGTGAGCTAAGTACTCATTATTGTTTCCATTTTACCAGGAGTCATTGGGAGAGGGACTAAGCTTTACCGTTGGCACAACAACCTCTCTTTACCTTTCTGCTCTTAGTATTTCCTTCCATCCTGAAGCTAATATTTTCACAAAACTGTTTGTGTTCCTTTATATGTTTAACCAATTGCAGCTTAAGTCACTGTTGTGCAATTGTATGTGCGTGCGTGAGGACCCAGCTTCTTGTGGTTCTACTCATTTCCGTTTTATGACATTCTGCTGTGACAGTGCTTTTTCAGAGAACACTGCTGTATTTATTTATTAATGGAGGCATGCGAGAGCAAAACGGCAGTGGAAATGTACAATGAACATTGAATGAATGCATTTGTAGACGTGGATTAAGGTCTTTATACTTTGCAAAATGCAAGCACATTGATATACAACATTTAAAAAAAGGGAAACAGTCACTTGGTGCGTTTGCATTACAGTATATTAGCAATATCGGTAAATTTTTAGGAGTGTCACTGTGCATATATTCATAATCAAATTACGGAAGATTCAGCATGGTACAGAGGCAGCACCGAGTTTCACTAAAAGCCAGTTGTGATTTGATCGGGAATGACCCAAAATAAACATCTTTGGCCTTCTTCACACTGTAGGTAAGTTCCGAATGTTTTGATTTTTTCATATCAATGGGAAAAGTGCAATTCCATCCATCCATCCATCCATTTTCTACCGCTTATTCCCTTTGGGGTCGCGGGGGGCGCTGGAGCCTATCTCAGCTACAATCGGGCGGAATTTTTCATATCAATGTGAAAAGTGCAATTCCGAATTTTTTAAATCCGACCAAGAAGTCATCAAAAAGCAATAAGCGTCATAATTTTTGCCAAAATAAACAGTTGCATAATAAATAGTTGACAAATGAGCAGCAAACAGATGGTAATCATGTTTTAGGAACTTGCGTCAATGTTAGACCAGTCCTGGCTCCAACTGCTTGCCCACACGTTCTTCAGAGCAGACGTCGAAGCAAATGTCCCACAAATAGAGAGCCAAAATGCTTGCTCTCGTCCTTCTTAATCATCTACGCACAATAATTTGGTTCAGAAAATGTAGACTGATTGCAAAAAATCCTTGAAATTGCCACAAATGCGCCCGGACCAGGACCTACAAAAATTGAAGCCATGAACACCAGCATGTGTGGCGTCTTGACGTCATGTCTGCATGCGGGTCAGATTGCTTTCACATTAAATACGTAACGAATACATAAAAAAAGATCGGATTTGATTTAAAAAAAATCTAAATTTGACATCCTACCCTGCAGTGTGCACTGCTGAAGGACGGCTGTGCACAAAGTTTGCCAAAGAGCGCAAATTTGCACTTTAACATTTACTAAAAAACATAAAACACCCAATTACAACCGTGCACAAAAACTGTTCATGGAGCACAGGTTAATTCTTCTAACAGCCACACATTCCACCTAGCACAGATGTGAACGAGAGCCACATGTATGCAAAACATGCTTGTGTATTATGCATGAGAAAGCACTCACATTACAGCTGCCATATGGAACAAAACGCCTTCAAACAGGTCCCTACCTCTCCAAGTAGAGCACAAACACAAATTTAAATGTAGTAGTGCCATGTTGGCTGGGTAACACTAATCGGAAACATTTTTTTTAAATTATATTGGCCTTCTCTACAGTGATAAAGCGCAATTGACTTTTAAGTCACTGTGGTGAATATAGCAGACATTATACCGTCAAATGTATCTCTATGGTCGTACCATTTGGAATTTAACAAATGTCGCATTCCATTTTGACTAGTAACTTGACCTGGGCCGATATTTAATGAGTCAATTAATCAAAGGAGAAATGAAACAGAACTCCATAAATCTGCCAGCCTTGATAAATCACCATGTGCATGCGTGTTTACGGGCTGCAAAAGCGGTGACTTTTTGCATTGGTTTCAGCAGCTGCTGGCGTTTGTACTACAGCCACAAAAACTATAATAATGATAACTGCAGTAAAGCTCCCGACGGTTAGTATTACCATATTCAATTAAAATTATCAAAAAAATTGTGATTGATAACCACATTTTGATAAAATGATGAACCGAATAGCATTAACTTGCTAGCTAGCTTAAATGCTAACATGAAGACATTAACGTCTGTCCCCATTAAGAAAAGTCATACTCTAATTTAAACTTGTATAAACACATTATTGTCTAAACTACGAAGATACATTAATCAAATTAAACATCAAGGCTGTGCTGTCTTTGCACAAAGTGATCGATATAAACTCCACAATGTCGAGTTGAACCAGACAGTGTTTAAACTTGCATGACGTCACATAAACGGGAAGTGATCACCCAATTTGCATTTAGAAGATAACCATATTTAAACAACACATAAAAACAATATGGCTCTTATAAATCCAGAACCATATTTGATGTTTCCTCTGCCAAGAAAAAACATATTGTGTGACTATTTATTTTAGTTATAAAAAAAATATAACTTGGTTCAAAGATTTTAGTGTGTGTATAATTTAATAATATTGCGATAATGGATTAAGCAAACAATGTACTAATATGATCCACTTTAAGAAACTCTTCAAACTTAAAGTGTTTACAAAGTACAAAGAAGAAGAACCATGATAAACATTCTGAATTTATTTCATCCATCCATTCATTCATTCTCAAAATAATCTTACTCGTGTCATCATATGAAATATAACTTACTTCACCAATTATTATTTATTTATTTATTTTTATTGTGAATACGTGTTACTTATGGAGTATATTGTGAATAAATTGAGAACAGGAAGTGAACAAAAGATTTAGCAACTGTTATGTAAAAGAAAAGGGGTAGGATTAAATAAGCTCTGCTTCTTCCTACTCCTTTTCGAACATGTTGAAAAGAGAAACAGGAAATTGTGATGCACCATGTTGTATGCTTGCATGTTCGAAATAAACTCAAACTCAACTCAACTCATAATATTGATAACCGTGACAGAGGATATATTAATTAATAATTGTTATTATTTAAAAATGACATTTCAATCATAATGTTAAAATGTACAAGAAATACAAGTGTAGTGCATTTGAAAATGTATACTAGCTTTATTATTATTATTTATTATCATTACATCAGTGATTAAGTTGGCCTCAAAATAACGTTGATAATAATATTGTTTATTGGCAATAATTTGTCGGTCACTATATCGGCCTACGAGTAACAGTGTTTAATATATTATTACACTTGCATAACCATTTATTGAAATAAATTCACAATAACTACTTTATGAGCCTTTTTATGAGCACCAAAGAGAAACATCTATCATCTTCCTCACTTATTAGCTCTTCTTTTGAGACAAGGTGCTGAAGTTCTGGCTTTCCATGACATCATGAAGGACAAAACTCCTTCCATATGACGCTGCTTATGAACCGCTCCAATGTAGATGAGCCTGCTCATGGATTATTGTGATGCTTTCTTTAAAAAAAGCAAAAAAATAACCTTATGTTTTACTTTTGCAAAAAAGCCTAAGCTAGCGTGACTTTGTTGATAAAATTAGAATGTAATGTTAGCACTATAGCTCACATAGCTATACTAGTGTTGCTAATATGTGAACGTGTCTTCGGGTAAACTTCTAACAATTATGGAGACACTGAACTATCTAAGGCAAAATACGTCACTATCATCTTAAATTCCAAACGGCTCGTTTACAGTAAGGTTGGAATATGGCAATATTGTTTTTCAAAATCAATAAATCGATTTATCTATTTATATTCCTAAAATTCAACTCCATCGATCTGTGCTCGGCAAGTTGGCCTTCCGGAAGATATACATCAATCTAACATAGTTTTAAAAGAGAATCCATCGATTTTATCCATATTAGAAAAAAGAAAACATTGGATTTAAGAACGGAAGACTTTATATGAAGTTTAGCACTTTTAATAAGGACGTTAAATGTTACCAAAGTCTGTCTGCCTTTCTGTGGAGTCATCACCACATCACCTTCTAAGAATGTGCAGCAGGCAGTTAAATATAAGATAAGACCTATGTACTTGTAAATGTTTGTAATGTTTTAGGATTGTGACAGCTTGACCCTGAAATATTTATATTCTAACCAATCAAGCCCAAATGCTAACAAAACTTGTCTACATTATAAAATCCTGTCCATGTCTTGAAATCTTTTTGCAACATCTCCCAGGCAAAATGGATGCAGGATCAAGGCAGTCAATCAATACAACAAAAAAACCAGACTAGTATTGGTCTCTCTGGCATTATTACAACCCAGATTCTTCATTTTGCTTCCTAGCCATGAGCTCATTGTTTCTCCTGACCTCCACCCACTATTGAGTTCCTGCAGCTTGCTGTGAGCGTCACTGGCACAGCAAACCGGCAACCCTGAGCTGAGCAAAAAAAAAAAGTCACTAATTTCCGGCCTATTTCTTTCAGAAGAGCAGTGCCTACCTTGTTATACGAAGGACATTATAAGAGGACATGAAGGGAGTACTGTAGATAACGTATGGAACATATTTGTAAAAAGAAGCAATGTAACAAGAGGTTGTTGAGTAAATGTTCTTTAAATAACATCAAGTGGAATCAAGAGCTTCAACTCCTCCACAAAAACAATTTATAGTGCCCAAAAGATTGACCGGTTGATAAGGAAAAACAACTAAACGCCCTAACTGAAATTGCCTAAGCCGCACTATTAAGTCTGGATATCATGCTTTCACAGAAAATGATGTTCCTAAAGTATGTACGCTTTCATTACAACCTACTACCTATTGCTGGGGATTTCTAAAACGTCCATCATTGTTTCCATTGGCTTTACATTTACTGCGACTGCTACAATTAACAGTTCTATTCAATTTTATATTTAGTCTCCTTTAATCACTTAGTGTGTAGTCCACAAAAGCAAATGATGCAGTTTTGGTTAACACCATAAAATGGCAAGAGCCGCAAAATAAGAATCATGAGTCTCTAACTTTCAGCAGCTCCATCTAGCTTTGCATGCGCTTTAAAATATAAGAATGTCAGGTGAACTACTCAACTGTTGGTGTGAAACTCACAAACTTGCCGTACTCTTGTTTGCGACAAACTCATCAGTGGTATACTTATACTGTTTGCTCCTTATTGCGGTTTCAACATTGGTTCTGTTACTGCTATGTTGTGTAATATACAGCAGTACCTCAGGTTTGGTAGTAATCTGTTCCAAAAGATTGGACAGGGACCGAATTGTATGAAAACCTTTGACGCACGTCTGGTTGCAGACTCTGCATCGGTTCAAGCCCTTGGCGGGCAAACAAGCGTATTTGTGGTGGACTTAGTCAGACTTCTGCCTCTAGGTAATGTCGCAATTGTCCATGCCAACAAAGCAAGGAAGCCTGATATAAAGTGCTCAAAACTAAGGCTCCACTTTTCAAAAAGTGCTAGCTCGATGCTAACGTTGGATATGCCATATACAGTACATGGCCTCAATTAGTATTAGCATTTTTGTATGGAGATTTTAACACCCGAAATTTGGTTAAAAAAAAAACTCCAATTAAGATGCACGTTTAATCAAACAGCTGGTGTGTAATAAGTACAATACTTAATAAATGAACAGATTCTTAGACGCATTACTATGGGAAGGGACAATTCTGAATCAATGGGCAAACATCCAAATATCGATTATTTAGAAATGTTGAATAAAGTAATGCAGACAGGTCTAAAATGCTAAAATAGCTTGAATGTGAAGTAGTAAAACAAAAAAATAATTAATGTTTTGTACAGTTCAACATAAGTCTAATTGGAACCGTGTTATAGCCAAGATAATTATCCACACAGAGCGACAACCCTAGCAGACATATATATGAATGGGTAGATAGTAAATACACCACACCTATTTGAGCTGCCACTCTATGAGAACTGAGGGCAAAGTGTCTGGGCATATAAAGATTACATACAATATAATCATTAAGTGTTCATGAATATTTGATTCATAATCAAATCGTACCCCCTGAATCGCAAAAATCCTGAAATGCCCAAAGATTCCCACTCCTTCAAAGTACTGTAAGAAAAAAATAATTGAACTGGACAGCACAGTTAGTTATCATTATTAGCTGAATGTTAAATGTTACATTAAAAATAGATGTATTATTAAACACCAAAATTTTAAAAAATAGATGTATTATTAAGTACCAAAATATGGTACTGTTAAATACCGGAATCGATCCCATCGACCAGGAATTGGTACCGTATAAGTACAAATATGAAAAGGTACCCCTACCTAGGGAGGGGATAGTCACATGGATGCTGCCCTGGCACTGGACTTCATTAAGAGTTATTTTTATTTTTATTTAATAGTGTTTCTCACCTTTTTATATCCAAGTGATGGCTCTCACAACCTTTATTAGCCCCATGGTGGCTTATTTTGCAGTTGTACTCAATAATAAAAGAAAGCATAGACTAAAGTCACCAATGCATGGGATTCTTTGTTTGGGCGCTCAATTCCATGAAATGATACCTGAGCAAACGGACTGGTTTGTTACGTGCAATGTCTGGCTGCACGCTGACCGAGATAAAAAAAAAACTGCCATGGTATTTCCTTACTGATAAATACAATACATTGTTATGATTACCATGTGGTCATTTTTTTCCATGCCACTGCAAAACATTATGAAAGTTTAAAAATGTTGCTTTTGGAGATAACAGTGTCTAGTCTGTAATTATCGCATGCTTCAAATTAGTGCTACGCCAACTTTGCAGTTTAAGTCAATAAGTGCCCCCCATTGTAAATACTGGTGGCTGAAACCCAGATGTCATCAGCACAAAAGCCTCTTCCCATGACTGCAGAAAGTCATGTGAGCCGCTTGCACAGACCACAAACAACAAGTTGGTGTGTTGCTAACTCTACAGTGGCGTTCTGCAGCATCTATTGTACAAGGCTGAAGAGACGATTGTAGATATGCTTTTGATCGCATATGCATGAAAGCACACATGTACTGTAAGAGGACAAAAATCTTTCTCTAAACGCACGGGAATTTGCGGGGGGAATTCTGTGCGGAAATATAAATAAATGTGACTGGGTGAACGGCAGCGTGGGACACAGGATGTTGTCAGTGTAGTAGGAGGGTGACTAATGAGTTAAGAGTGCACGATGGACCAATCCCGTTTCCGACAGTGTAAGACCGCCTCAAGGAATAGTAGGTGGATGTGTGTGTGTGTGTGTGTGTGTGTGTGTGTGTGTGTGTGTGTGTGTGTGTGTGTGTGTGCAAGAGACAGAGCAAGAGAGCAAGGCTTGGCAGGACACATGCAACAAAGACGGATCCCACTTGCCTCACTGCCTTGTCAGCACTCTGGTGCCTTCACACACAGCAGCCCACCTCAGGCACTTCCCATCCTCTCTCCCTCTTTTATAATTTGGACCGCTCCTCTCATCCTTCCAGGCCACTAAGGATTTGTGTAGCAGACACTTCTTTCTCTCTTTAACAGCACATAATTCAAATGCATAGACACTCATGCACGATACGGGCGGATGACAAGTTGTGAAAAATCCCATGAAGACAGTACATTATTATGGTGTGTGTGTGTGTGTGTGTGTGTGTGTGTGTGTGTGTGTGTGTGTGTGTGTGCGTGCGTGAGTGTCTATGCGTGCGTGCACATCAGCTGTGCTATTTTTGGCCTATTGTGTTTTGAACTCTGCGACCCAGGAGGAAAATCATCAACGAGGAAGGGTGGATAGAGGGGTTTTAAGGACAGTGGGGAGGAAGTGGCATTGGCAGAGAGGAAGACCATAGAACTTGGTCTTTAAGAAAACAATTCAGTGGAAACCCAAAAAATGTACAATTTGACCAAAATGTACATTAAAAAACGCTTTCACGTGGCTTTTTAACAGTTAGACTTCAACTCAGTGTTATTTCAGGGACAACAATGAGGTAAAAAGTGATGATGATCATAGAACCAAACATATCACATATTGCAGGGATAGTCAACTAATTTGTTTTGGTACTCACTATCACTAATAATTTCTATATTGCAGTGTACCACTCTACAGTAGACATTTGATTGTGGTCTATATATTGTGTCAGAGTCACAAGTACGCTTCTGCAAAAAAGCCAGTCAAAGATAATCTCTATCACAGTTTAAGAATCTGCAGCAAAAACCTGTTTGCAAGTATTTTAAACTGAACTCGCGGGCCACTGCAGACTAGCTCAAAAGATGAAAAAGAGGACTTAAAATGGAACATTGGGAAACACTACTACTACTACAACTAAAGAAGACGAACAAATGACTACAGACTGCATCTGAAATAAACAAGCTACAGCAACACCTTAGTTACATAAACCACATTACGAAAAAAATGTGCAACTGCCAAAAAGCAGAGGACAAAGTGGTTATTTGAGGAACGCCTCAGTTATGTAAATCAAAAGATTGGACCCCAGTGTTCTATGTTTGCTAGCAAGGTTCAAATGTCAAGGCAAGGATACGTCTGTAGAGTAGTAGTGATCCAAGTTCCTCAATACAACAGAGGCACTCTTGTGTCTTTCACAATTTGCTGCCAAAATGTATGTTTCCAAAGTTTTGAACTAAACCCAGCAGCTGGTATTGTCATTCCCGGGCCAGATTCGGCCTCCGGGCCGCCAGTTGAATAGTACTGACGGCCACTGTAGGCTTTGTAGGGTCATGTTACCTCTAAACTAAACAACATTGATGCTAATCCATCCTTTTTTCTCTTTTTTTTCCCAAATAAGAATCGATAAGCGATGATGTGGCGACTTGTCCAGGGTGTACCCTGCCTCCCGCCTGAGTGCAGCTGGGATAGGCTCCAGCACCCCCGTGAACCCGAGAGGGACAAGAGGTAGAAAATGGATGGATGGAAGAGAAAAATTAAGGAACCGAATCGTTACGCAGAATCAAAATTGGAATCGGAACCGGAAAGATCTTATCGATTCCCATTAATACATACCATCAACCTGACGGGGATTGCAGATGAAAAATTAGCCTTTGGCTACAATCTGGCACACTTACATGCGATATGTTCATTAATGTGCATTGTACCATGTACCAGATATAAAATATATAACAAATAGTAACTTCATATCAGGAGTTTTATTATACATCTATGAACAAGCTTATTGGTGTGTCGAGTTGGACAGGTGAAAGTTAAGTCGGACAAAATGCAGTTGTTAATAAATTATTCAATATTTCTTTGCAGCCAGGTAGAAAATGCAGACGAGTACCGGTCCCCGGACCGGTGATTTGGGACTACTGCTATATACTATAATTGGTCTCGATAGAATCGACACCTGGATCGATTACCCCTACTTTACATTGAAGTTTTAGCAGTTACCTTCTTGTGTCATCCTACTCGGTGTGTGTGTGTAAGCCTGCATAGTAATTCCTTCTACTTTAGTCCTCCAGTGATAAAGCTACTTGGATGAAAATGTGGTAATTTTCCACTATGGTGAGGAGCATTAGTATCTTAGAAAAGGCTTTGCAACAGCTCTAGTGGTTAACTTGTTTTTACACTTTGTATGAAAATTAAGAACATTCAATTACTATGTAGGAAGTCGACTGGCTTAAACAAGGCTCCTTTTACAATTTCTTTATTTATACCATTCCCCATCTACGCACGCACGGACACAAGCACAAACACACACACAAAGAAGTGACAAAAGAAAGTTAATTTGTATTTCTAAACATATTTATTTTCATGTGTGATTTGCTCACTTTTTGTCATTTTACAGCAACCATAAAAATGAGCTGCACATGTGGTGTGGTCAGTTATGCAAATTAGATGATGATGTCATCTTGTATCTAGCCCACCCCTGTAACCCACCACTACAAATACATTGCAGTCCTGTGGGAACACTGCTAATTGAAATATGTCAGACTAATTTACTCTCAACAAAATTAACTTTATGCGCTTTTACCCTCAAAGCAGCGTCAGGCCCACAGGCAATTTTTATTTTTTACAATCATTTTGTTCCACTAGTGGACATTTTTTAGCTTGTATCACGCTGATGTTTCACCATGTGATGCATCAAGAGAGAAGCGAGATGCATGAGTGCACGGAGTGTTTGTACAGCTGACTGACATCAGGTCCTCTTTGCTGTGCGTCATGTCACCATGGAAGTGTCTACAATGTCACAAGGGAGGAGTAAAACTCCTTTGAGCTCAATACTAGCAGACCAGAACAATGTCTGTGATAGTAGCGAACAATATCGGGAGAATATTTTTAGATCTCATCTAAAATACCAACCTCTTACGCGAGTAAAAATAGCTTTCTCATCGAGGTCATCCAGTTCCATCTAGATTTTATTGCTGCAGTGCCATTTTGCTCAGCTCTGAGGAGGGCTGGCTTAGCTTTAGCTCAGCCTTCAGGTGGTCTGCTAAAATTGGTGTTTCTTGCACAGTATGCTTTTGGCATTTCCTTGCTCATTTGCATCAAATGCAAATGCAGCTTCACACAGAGGAGTGCAAGTTGGTCTTCATCCACCTAAAACTGTCAGCAGAAGGTCACTGCGCGAACACTCGGGCGAAGTGAAATGACAGCACTGTGACTGAGAGGAAAGGGGAGGTGACGGCACGCCAATGGATTATGGTACGTGTCAGCTGTACGTCACGTTCGCACTAGCTGCCTGTTAATAGGGTATTGATATACTGTCGTTTCTAATTGGCAAAACTAATCAATGCTGTTTTGACTATCCTTTTTCCATGTCTAACACATGATGTATTATGTTTCACGCCTTGTTGTTAACAATTAGGCCTGGGCGCTATGGCCAAAAAATAGAACCTCAGATTTTTTTTCAATGAATACAAATGACAGCCATAATTCAAAGCAAATTTTTATTTTATTTGAGCAAAAACTAGTAGTTTGCAACATTCTGATTTGTGTAATGTTGTTATTTTTAGACCAGTTATATATTTTGGAATAATTTTCAAAGAACTCAATAAAGAGCTTCCTCTGGGAGGCAATACTTCCGTCTTGAACAAATTACTTCTGTTAACAAAAATGTAGCATTGCACATTGCATGCAAATAAATAATAATCTCCAACATTGAGATTAAAAAAGTGTAACCTTAAAACTGCTGTCTTGAATAAAATACTTCTGTAAATAAAAATGTAATATACTCGAAGTTCGATATAATGCGGTGCAATATAACGCAACATTCTATATAACGCGATTGAGCCATAGACCCCTTTTATTTTTTTACACCAGAGACAATCCCGTTGTCATATCGCGTATTTACAAACTTATACAGCAAATCTTTATGAAAGTGTCCAAAAAGAAGGAATTAAAAAAGCAAAATTAAATAAAAATAACAACATTTTAACCCAGTGATGTCCAAACCTACTGGTGTGCCTGCCCATTCTGTGCCGGGAATAACGCGATCAACATTTTATGGACCCCAACGACCACGTTATATCGAACTTTGAGTGTATTGTACATTGTATGCAAATAAATACTAAAATAAAACATTCAGACGACTATAGTTTTAGTAATTAGATAAACGCAGGCTTTTTATTGTCCTTGCGCCAGATCTTGGCACCGGTGTGCAGAGCGACTGCTTTAGTGATTGTTTTCCACTGTGCTTCTTTATCATCGTACATGGTACCTTCTGTAAATGATTGCACCACAGCAAGCTGCTTTTTAGCTGGAGTTTGTTTGTCGTTGTGGTCTTGCTCGCCTCGTAAAGACTTGCTTTTCTCGCACTCGGTTGGAGGCTTCGGTTTCAGATGCATTGGTTCCTTGTACCGCTTCCTTTTTTAAACAAACTTTACAATGTGTAGTCATTCGTTCCATGCCTGTTGCCGCAAACCTAAAATACAGAAAACCTCTCGCTCTTGTTTGCGTTAGCATTAGCTATGTTTTGCTAAGTTTGCGAATCTCCGCTAAGAAAATGAGGAGGAGGGTGGAAGCTACGGAAGCTCATGGGGGCAAAAAGTATGCTGGAGCAAGGAAAGAAAAAACAGATTTTCTATTTTTTAAACCTTCTGTAACAAAAAACTTGAATTTAGCGATAAAATTGTTATATCGCCCAGGCCTATTAACAATAATATGTAATGTATGCAAGAGTAAACCTTGGTTAATGCCCATTAACTGCACATGCAATGTTTTAACAACATTTTAACATTCCTAACTGTGTAAAAATAGGTTAATTGTGATATTATGATGGTGGTGTACATTCATGAGTTTGAACAACTGTGTAGCTTTAGCCACATTGTACTGAGCAGCCAGGGCAGGGGTGCATGTAGATCTTTTGTGGCTATTCCATTTCTAATACTATAATCATCAATGCATATTTGTCCTGTAGAAACGATATGAAATGTTCATACCACGGTTGTCATTATCACGATATTGTTAAATGTGCTCAAAAAGTACTTCTACACAGACTGAAATCTTTTAACCAAGTTGTAATTTTTTTTTAAATAACTCAAATAGACAGACAATATCCTTTCTTAGCAAAAGAAACAAATATTGTTCTGGCTTTTTAAGGGCCATATATCTATTTGTTTGAGTGTTTATCTTCCATTTTAATTGGTATTAGTTTTACATTTGTTATTGATTAAGATTGATAAAATTGTATTTATAAAGGCAAATTGAGTGTTCATTTGTTTTTATTTTCGATTTATAGGATATGACGCAAGTTCACTTTCCTGTTGTAGACACCTCCGTCGGTGTTGAAAAAGTTGGTAAAAAAACATGCCTTTGTCTGTGTCGTATTCTTTTAAGTATAGATGGATCACTGTGCTAAGACAGCACAGCCCATAGGTTCACTGCGCACAATTAAAAATATATTAGTTACTAAGACAGCAATGTGTCTATATTAGTTTTTATTGGGGTTTGTTGTTCTTTAAGGGGGAAATACGTTAATGTGTTACTGTTTTGTATTCCTGTTAGCATTTAAGCAAACTAATGAACGAGCTTGGGTCAGTCAGTGAGTAAATCAAAGTATGGTTATCAATCACGGGTTTTTAACCATTTTTATCTAAAAGGGTATAATTCTAACCATTGGGAGTTTTACTGCGGTTATTAATATTATCGTTTATCGTTACATTCCAAGAGGCACAGTGTACTTTACTTGGCAGAAGAAACACTAAAATTGTTCGGGCATTTTATAAGCCATATTATTGTCACTTGAGTTGTTTGTAAAGAGGAAAGACATTGTATTCATGTTAGCATTTGAACTAGCTTGCAATTAGCATGCTAGCTGCTCTCCAGGGAATTAGTTTTTTCAAAATGTGTTAATCAAACACGGTTTTACGATCATTCAAATTTGAAACGGTAATACTAACCATCTGGAGTTTAACCGCGGTTACGGTAATTGTTACATCCCTAGGTGGTATCACAGAAAAGCCCCAAGAAAAATCAAAACACACCTATAGAATTAGCGTAAATTCCGGACTATAAGCCACTACTTTTTTCCTGCGCTTTGAATCCTGCGGCCTATAAAATGGTGTGGCACCATCACTTGGACGAGTTCGCTCACAGTGCTGCATGTCCCATCTGTTTGGACGAGAGGTTTGGTTTTCTAGCCGTCCATAGCGTTACTACTTGTATGGATTCTTCATTAATCACCCCTCAAGCAACAATTGTAAATTTTAGAGTATAACTAAAATAATTCTTACTTACTAAACCGTCCCATGTGTGATATCTGTAGGAGTCTTTTCATGCATATTTGTATGAGCTATCGTAATGTAATGAAGCTTGCATTAGCTAATATACTGACGCGTTCACGAGTATTGTTGGTAGTATTAACTTACAATGGCATTCTTTTTGTATTGTTTCAATTTTGTAAATTTACTACAACGTCACTGTTGACTTATTGAGTCTGTTTAGCTGATTGGAGCTAATTGGTCCATGACGATGACTTCTGTTTTGTTTGATCGTCCATTTTACTGCCGTGTTACAGACATCGTTTGGAAAAAATTAAGTAAATAAACATTAACAAAATCTTTCTGTGTTAAATAACTTAGTACACAACGTATACTGTATATCTGCAGCTTACAGCCCCGTACGGCTAGTATATGGAAATATATATATTTTTCTCCTAAAATTTAGTGGGTGCGGCTTTTATACTGGTGCCCTCTATAGTCTGGAAAATACGGTAATGCTTAAGAAGTTTAACAAGATATGTTAAAGTCTAACAAGAGTAGGGGTGCAACGATTTGTCGACAAATATCGACAATAGAATTTGTTGACAATAGTCGTGACATTATCATTTGTCAGCGCGGCCACTGGCAACAACATCGCAGGTAAAAACATGTCAAGTGTGGGTTTATTTTACCCTAATCTTGGTAAAAACATGAATATCTTGCTCATTTTGCAAAGCGGACGTTGTTTTTTATGGCAGTACATCTGTGATACTGGAGTATTTAAAGCAAAGGCATGAGGTCGGACACCTGGAAGATGCAATCTGAACCCGGTAAGGTAGTTAGCTAGCTAGCAAGGTAACAAGTTAATAAGTGTGGGACGAAGTTGTGTGAAAAATAGATTTAACTTTAATTTTAGCCAAAGTAGATAGCTAAAATGTTCAGAATTAATTAGGTTTATTAGATTGCTAAATATGCCAGGACTTACTCAAAAATAAAAAAATACACATGTTTGCAACTTTTTAAACATGTCTTTACAAAATGCTTGTTTCTTTTTGAGAAAAATGGATGGTTTTGATGTTTTTAGTTTGTTTTCATTGCTGCTATTTTTACTGTTCTTTGTTTTCATAAAACAAATATACTTTGTTTTTGTCAGCACTAGGTGTACCTTCGCTTTTAAATGGACACACGTTTAATAGTTATTTAGGTTTTTGTCACAGCCTGATGAGCAGCACATATATAGTATAAATACATATTTCTGAATGAAGTTGTCATCCTTATTAGCATTTGCCTAAAAATATCTTATACTGAATTTAAAGGCAGATGAGTAAATTACAGCCACCGATTAGGTTTATGCTTCATAATCTGATTAGTCGACTAATCTTTCGCATAATCAATGACTAGTCAACTATCAAAAATGGCTCGACATGAGAGTTGCATAACATTTTAGACACATTTTTCCAGAAAATTCTAAATTGTACAACTTCAGTAGCATTCAGCTTTGGAGGACGCACTTTAAACATTAAAGTGTCCGCTTTTAAAGTCGTTCAGTTTTTGTGACAAATATGTTTGTTTACAGAACTGTTTTATTACTTATGCACAAGTGTTCAACTTTTAAATTGATTTCCTCTTAAATTATTGAGAAACATTATTGAAACTATGAGTGAAAGGTAAATGTTCTATTCTACTAACAGCTATTATATTTTCTTAGAAAAGGTCAATATTTAAACAATCACTGAGGGTGTGTGCGTGACTGCAACACTTCAAACACTCCCAGCAAGCTACAACTTCATTCCATCATTTGGAAATGTCCTTGACTTCTGCCTGCCATGGGTCGATCGAGCCACCTGTCTGCCTTTGTTCCACAAATAAGTGCACACTGTTGAGACACCCCGGAGTGGTGGATGGGCCTACCTGGCTCTACCGACCTTTTCTTTTTGCACTAATCCTGCAACAGGAGGTGCATACAGTACTCCATATACCTATGGATCTAAAATTAATAGTCATCCTAATAGGGCTCTATTTTGTTATAACAGCATTACAGTATGATGCCAACGTGCCAGTTCCGATTATAGCTGTTGGTTTATGTCAACAGGTGCAGCAGCACACACACATCACGAGTGTTGGGCCGCTAAAAATGCTGCCAGTTCCTGTGTTCTTTTTTAAAAGAACAATTTCAGAGAGCGGCGTATTCACAACATGATGCCTTGGCTCGGAATTTATCTGAGCGCTGCAATTATTTACACTCTGCTGATAAGGTCGCCACAGCCACAACCCTAGCCCCTCCCAAGTAGACCCACACGCTGGCCTCGCACAACGCTCAACCGCAGGAGTGGTTGTGCAATAAGGCTGCAACCAATATTAAAATTAGAGGTGAATGATATGCGATGGCTGTGGAGTGTTTCTCCAGACCAGCAAGCAGCTCAGGAGGACCGGAGCATATATCAACCAGATAGTAACTCACTGGGTTAGTGGCTTTCAGTACAACGCCAACCATCCAGTTACACGCTAAGTATCAACCAGCCAGTGACCAAAGTGAATGTCAACAAGCTACTAACAAAACTAGATGTCAACCTAGGGCTGGGCGATATATCGATATACTCGATATATCGCGGGTTCGTCTCTGTGCGATATAGAAAATGATTATATCGTGATATCGTGATATTGGAGTATACGTTGTCACGCAGTTGCTTTTAGCTGCGGGCATTACACTACAGGCATTTCTCACTCTTTCTAGTCTCCTTCTCACAGGGGCGTAAAACAAGCGCACCTTCTTACATACGTCACATACTGTCACGCGTGTAACGTCATACGCCCTCGCCCAGCAGAGAGGTAGCAGCATGCTAACGTTAGCTGAGGCAGGTGGTACAAGCGGAGCGGTGCGAGTGACAATACAAGAGAAGGTGCGAAACTGATCACAAATAGAGGAAGAACAATTAATGCCCCAAAAAACAGCACGAGGTCCATCATCTGGCGGTAGTTTGGCTTCAAGCGGGAAGATATTCAGCAGACAATAGTAATATGCAAAGTATGCAGCAGAAACGTTGCTACAAAAGGTAGCAGCCAACGTTCCCTCTAAGGTGCGCGCCTGCGCAATTGCGCACTGCTCAAGCGTCCTCTGCGCACAGCAAATATATGCCGCGCACCAAATCAAATCCCATCTGAATGCTAAACAAAATAAACACATTTATTCTGTGTAATTTTGCAATGCAACTCTGAGTGACAGTGGCAACAAGCGGCCCTAACGGTGTTCGTCAACACCGTTCAATTATTGTAACGTCTATCGAGATGCTTCGGAGACAGGAATTATATCGATCACTTTATTGAGCAAAACTGTTTATATTCGGCCATAACCACACCAAAAACATGAGTAAAAAACTTCTACCTCGAAAAACTAGTCATTTTCTGCCGTACAAACCAGGCCAAAAGCAACTTGTCATCTGTCACCAACACGCATACCACTAAGCCATTGGTGCGTTTATGGCCACACAAAAAGTCGGACAACTCAAACACCACACAAAGTTAGACTATGACTCCTCAGTCATACGTGTGCTTATTCTACTGTCATTTATTATTAATGTTAATTTGTTGATATTAATCATGGAATGCTGTTACTAGAAAAAGTTACAGGAATGCACACTTCATCCTATGCTTACATTTCATTGTGCAACATGAGGATGTTTAAGGGGAACTAAATGTGATCTCCGAAAGGGGTACAAATGGTTTCCAAAGCAGGTCCCCCACCCAGACATATTGTACAATACTAATCCATAGCTTATGAAAAACAAGATATTTTTTATTTTCATTACAAGTGGGCCAAATCACTAATATTACAAAATAATCTCATGAAAATGACTCCTCTCATTTGAGTGTTATTATAAAAGATTGGTTTGAGACAGGTGTGTTGCTGGTATTGCCACGTGTGATGTTGCTCACATGTGTTCCACTGAATGCTCAGGGAGTTTTTGTGTTTGCTCAGACACATGAACAATTAGAGGGAACATTGGTAGCAGCACTACTAATTTGTTCTTTCATTTAAAAAGTCACCCGCGAGAGAATGAAGAGTGCTTGAAACTCCGCACTGTGATGAGGTGGCGACTTGTCCAGGGTGTACCCCGCCTTCCGCCCGATTGTAGCTGAGATAGGCTCCAGCGCCCCCCGCGACCCCAAAAGGGAATAAGCGGTAGAAAATGGATGGATGGATGAAACTCCGCACGTTAACGTCTCCGGTCGGTGCCACACCCAAAAAAAGGCCGAAACAACCTGCACTGACAAATGAGCCTGACGTCTTCCATTTACAGATCAACACCATATGAAAAACATAGTCACAAACACAAGGAGATAACGTTTGCAGTAACTTATTACATAGCGGAGGACATGGCCCCATAAACATCATCTATGCAACATTTTGACCGGAGAACCACCATTACATGTTATGTAGACCACAAGGAAGTGTTTTCAATTTAGAAAAATAATAATAATATGACTCCTTTAATGCGCCCTATTATATGCATCAAGTGTTCGTTCATTCAAGGCTAAGGCAAAATATCGAGATATATACCGTATATCGCGATATGGTCTAAGAATATCGAGCTATTAATAAAAGCCAATATTGCCCAGCCCTATGTCAACCTGCTGGTAATCAAGTTGAATGTGTACCATGTTTGGACCAAATGTATTTTTAAACAGCTATTTACTAAGCTTTTAATCAAGCTGGATGTCAGTTGGTTCGTTGTCAACCAATCACCTAGTTGCCAGGCTAAATAACTATGCATTACTGAACAGAGTAAAAAACAACCAGGTAGTTACTATATGATGGATGTGTATGCTTTAAAAAAAGCTAAATGTAAGATGGTAAGTTATTAATCAACTATCTGGTTACAGTTACTGACCAGAATGAATGTCAACTAGCAAATGTAGCCATCATAATGTCAAATAGCTATTCAGCTACCTGGATGTGGAACCACTTTTTTCAGCAAGATTGAGATTTATCATCTAGTTCTTATGCCGAACCAGCTCCTAGCCAAGGTTAAACATCAACCAGTTGGTAACTGAGTTAGGTCTACCTGGTTTTGAGCAACCTGAATTGTAACTGGTTAGTCACTGGTCTAAAATGTATTGCATATACTTGAATATATGAACGTCAACTTGCTATCAATCCAGCAGCCTGTCAAACAGGTAAGTTATCAAGCTGGATGTATCTAAAATTTTAAAGAAAGATGGATGTTTACCATCTAGTTACCAGGCTGAAACTGCTAATGATCATTGTGGAGTTTGTATAGCAACTAACCAAACTCAATGTCAGCCAGCTAGGATGGTTACCAGGTTTTAAGAAAACTAATGCCAGGCTATCAACTGGTTAGTTATGAGTCTGTCTATTCTCAATCCAGTTAACAGGCTGAATATCTACGAGCTGTTCACCAGAGTGACTGTCATCTTACAAGTTGAGCAAGCTGGATATTAACGGTTTAGTGATCAGTCTAGAAGTCCACAAAAGCTAGTTACCAGGTTGAAAATGAACAGCGAGTGACCAGCATTAATGTCAACCAGAGAGGTACCTACCTGTACGCATTGCTACCAGATTTTGTGCAGCGCAAATGTTCACCTTCTAGTAACCACGCTAAATCTTTACCAGGTAGCGACCAGAGTGGATGTCAACTAGCCACTAACCAACTTGGTATTTTACCTGTTACACATATACCACTTTTTGAGCAAACTGGAAATTAACTGTTTAGTTATCAGTCTAGAAGTCCATAAAGGCTAGTTACCAGGTTGAAAATAAACCAGACAGTGACTAATATGAATGCCAACTGGCTATAACCATGCAGAATGTCAAGCAGAGTTACTGAGCTGTAAGTATGTCTACCAGCTTTTGAGCAGCACTTCCATATGGCATCTATTGACATATTTGAGTTTGAACTATACGCTACTCTGTATTAGAGATGACAACAGCGGTAGATGCATGTCCATGTACGAGCCAGTCTATCCCACAACAGGATAGCTAAAAAAGGCGTATTCGCGCAAAGCACTTTGGGTACATTTCTACAATATATGGACAGGGCTCGGATTTAACCACGGCAAGTGCGACCACCCTTGTCATTTGCCGTAATGCCCTGAAAAAATGACCAGCACTTACAGGAAGAACATGCCGTGACCACCCTTGACTTTTTACTTGTTTATGGATTAGAGATGTAACGGGAAACGATATAATGATAAACCACGGTAAAATTCCGGACGGTTAGTAATATTATTTAATTCTTTAATTCTCGAAAAACCGTCATTTATTAATGCATTCTAAGCGACATTGCTCACAGGCAGCCGTGCCTCCAAAGATGGCGCATACACACCAGCGCTGTTTGCAACGGCGGAAAACAACACACGGACTGTCTTAAGATGTTGCCCTCCTAGTAAACGGACAACATCTGAAGTCTGGACGTATTTTGGGTTTGGTAAAGCATGCTGAAGGAAAAATAATTGAGGACAGTCAGCCCATCACCAGAAAATGCCGGAAAAAAGTCCCCACGAAGGGAGGTAACACTTCAACATGTTGAGCCAACTCCGGAAGCAGAAGTCACAACTCCACGTCGAGTGCAAGATACGTATGTCTACTTGTAGCTGAATGCATGATGGAAAGTCTTTGAAAATGAACTTGTCATCATTGGTCTGTCAAACGTTACACGTATGTGTTACATAAAGTTACTTGTTATTGGGCGCTATTGGTGAGCGCGAGGAGTGTGTGCACACAAGATATACTGCAGCAGAGCAAAATGGACTTCTGTTGATGTGTTTTGTGGTGTTAATGACCGCTGCTACTTTACGTTACCGTTAAAATTTAGTGTTAAAAACAAATCCTAGCAGAAACACTGCAACGTGTTTTGTTTTTTCAAGAGTAACATTAGGGGTTTGTGAGTCACTGTGTGTGTGTCAGTCAGATGATTATAATAATAATTAGCATCTAATAAACATAATAATACATTTTCTTTTCCCTTATTTACAGAGTGGGCGTGCAGCGGGAAAGTTGGATGCCATAGTTACAGTACATCATCATATACCACTCTCACACATACAATACCTGATGTCTTCAAGAAGCAGCTGCTTATGCTCATTCGTCAAAAATGGCAAAAGACCTCACTGCAGCGCTGTCATATTTCATTGCCAAACTTTCAAATAGTTGAGAGGGGTTCTCTGATATGTGTAAGACTAGATCTCTCATATATCAACACTCTTGTTGTATACTAGGACAAAATGTGCAGTTACATCTTATGGCCATCATGTGCCATCTTTCACATTTTTACATGTATTTTTATTTATTTATGTTATTTAGTTTCTGCCATATTACTCTGTTAATAATGCTTATGTTGCTTTCATATGCACATTTAATTTCTACTTGGGGTACATGTAAGTTATCTACAATAATGTTTCTTCAACAAAGTATATCATTTTGAATGTGTTATTTGTTTTTTTAAATAAAACCAGACAAAATAAAACATAATAATGATAACTGTGATAATTTTTGGCACAATAACTGTGATAAGAAATGTTCATACTGTGACATCCCTATAACGGACAATTGTAACGTAATTGTTTCGTCGAATAAATTGATAAAAACACCCCGACATGACTTTTCTCACATTTTCAACTGTTTAAGACATCGCATGATTAACGTTAATTGGTAAAAACAATATGGGCGCAGCCATTTTGGAAGCGTGTGTCAAAGGTTAACCAACAAAGAGAACAGCCGAGTTGTTCAGAGATTTTCCGAGAGATACACTGGTTGCATCAGGGTCTGGAAGGACGTCAGGGGTTCGGTGAATTTAGGTCAGGCAGCTCTCAAAATGCCGAGTAAGGAACAAATCAAAAAAAGAAAACACAAACAATTAAAGGCTGTTGGGGGAAAAGCTACACAACTTTTTGTGGTAGGTTGATTTCATAGTTTAAATCAGGTCTGGGCAATAATTTTGACTCGGGGGGCCAAATTTAGAGAAAAAAATTTGTCTGGGGGCCGGTATGTCTATTTTTTAGGAACACTGATACAAAACCTCACAATAATGTCTGATTGATTGCTAAAAACAATATGACAGACCGCATTAAAAACGGAATGCAATTTAAAAATGTTTTACTGAATGAGACACCCAGAATATACATGAAAATAAAGACTTACAATATTAATGATGAAAGATAAAACACTGAATATTGACAACATATGAACGTCACACCCCCTCTCGATCTACATATTTTACAATCAAGCAAAACCAAACAAAAATGCAACAAACACAGCGAAATATGAACGCGAAGGGTAAAAAATAAACCCACCTGCAATCTGATATATGCGATATATCACTAAGCTTTAGAACTTTGTTGTAAACATTTCATTTCGCGTCTGTCCCTGACACCCGCATTTCAGGCTGGCCGCTCTGGAAACACTCTGTGGAAACGTTCCCCACCCACACTGCTTGGTGCCTCGTCTGAGCTGCTGTGACTTAGATGACCATAGTATATAAAAAAAGTATATCATGCAAAAGCGCAGATTCCAACCATTGAAATACTTTGTATAGTTCGAGACTTACGGTCATTTGAAAACATCACTGCACATCATAATGGCGACTACAGTTTCCATCTTAAAGATCTAAAAAAATTATTTGGGAATGTCCGGTGGGCCAGATTGAAAATCTTAACGGGCCGCAAGTGGCCCCCGGGCCTTAATTTTGCCCAGTTCTGGTTTAAATGGAGTGTTAAATTTGTCGATTGTTTGCCCTCGAAACTCAGCAGTTCCAGACCTGTCAACGTTGTTTATGTGCTGTATTGTGAATGTTTATTTTGATTCGTGGCTGTCAACGACCACATTTATTTACTTTTTTGTAAACGTTGAACATAAGGCGCTGATGTAAACAAAAATGGAATGAAAATTGCATGCTGTTTTATATGTTCATTTATACACAACTTTACTAATGTTTACTACAAGTTAGGTCATACACTATAACTATATGATACAGTCTATTTCAATGTATTGACATTTGATTATTTGTTTGCCTTGGTGCCCTAAAATATGAGCCCTCCTTTAAGGCAACACTTGCCTTGACCTTAAAAAGTTAAAATTCGAGCCCTTTATGGATAATCCGCTGAAGTCACATACTCACAGGTCAAAAAACGTCACAGGACAGGGCAAATTCCAAACGGCAGTGTGTATGGCTAGTATCTAGTTACTAGGCTGAATCAAACAGGTGTTTAGTTTGCTCTTTAGTTTGAGCAAGGTGGATGTTAAAGGGCAACTGTAGTTTTTGGGGAATTTTGCCAATCATTCACAATCCCTATGCAAGACAGGAGCATATGCCTTTCTTTTTTATGCATTCAAAGTCGTAAAGTACGGCAATATGAGGTGGCTAACAATGCCGCTAATGGGAGTACACTATTGCGACTATAAAACCCTCTGAAAAAACATCCAAAAACAATAGTCCATTTACATCTTGTGACCTTAATATTAACCAACTATTAGCGATATTGTTATTATAAGCGCTAACGCAGAAGAACTACTTTTAGTGGCGCCGTGATCACTAAGTGCTAACTAGCTACTGCAGCTACTGTATTGAGACACTAAGCTGCTGAATTGCATCTGAGCTAGTGAAAGTTAATTCTAGATGATAAATCATGCCTCTCACCTGTATAGTAGATGGTTGTGGACATAAAACTAGAAGTTGGTCAACTTTGACATCCAACTTTGACCCGGAAATGGCGAAAAAGACACTAATTTGCGGCACCCTTTTTTTCAAAACCTGTGTGAAGACTGATACATTCTTCATCAAAACGGGAAGATATGAAAATCCCATCAGTTGGCATTACAGTGCGAATAGTGATCGTTTTATTTTGTTCACAGTTTGAATATCTTGTTCAGCACTTAACAATATTGCTGCACGAGGCTTGTAAAGCTGGATCTGTTTAGCACACAGCTTCTAAAACATGTTGCTCATCCTTTGTATATTCAGGCTAAAAAATAAATAAATAAATGGGTTATAGCGCTTTTCTACCTTCAAGGTATTCAAAGCGCTTTGACAGTATTTCCACATTCACCCATTCACACACACATTCACGCACTGATGGCGGGAGCTGCCATGCAAGGCGCTAACCAGCAGCCATCAGGAGCAAGGGGTGAAGTGTCTTGCCCAAGGACACAACGGACATGACTAGGATGGTAGAAGGTGGGGATTGAACCCCAGTAACCAGCAACCCTCCGATTGCTGGCACGGCCACTCTACCAACTTCGCCACGCCGTCCCCATAAATATAAGGTTCTGCATCGTCATCAGTCCCCAAGTAGTCTTTGTTGTGTTGTATGCTTAAAATGTGCAAAATATGTACATATTACATGTTATTATGAATGTGCCATGAATTGATTAACGTAGACCCCGACTTAAACAAGTTGAAAAACTTATTTGAGTGTTACCATTTAGAGGTCAATTGTACGGAATATGTGCAATCTACTAATACAAGTTTCAATCAATCAATCAAGTGCCTGTTACTACATTAATACTACAAAATAGAGCAACTCCCATTGTTTAGCTGGCTTTTGCTAGCGTTTATTTACGATTTAGAATGCATAAAACAAAAATATGTGTCTCGTCTTGTGAATGATAGGCAAAATTCCCCAAAAATAAGTGCAGTTCTCCTTTAGCCATCAAATTACCAGGCCACATCTTCACCAGCTAGTGAGCAGAGAGAATGTCAACTAGATAGATAGGGTGCGCCAGCTTGTAACTGATATTTGAGCAAACTAGATACTAACCAGCTAGTCAATGAGGTAAATACTGAACCATGGCGGCTAGTTAGAAATGTGGACATGCAGCATACTAGCTTTGGAGCGAGGAGAATGTTTACCATCTATGCTAGCTGGCTGTCAAGCAGGTAGTTGGCAGGATGAGGTAGAAGTTGGAGAAGAACTATTTTATCTAGTTACCAGGTTCTTCTAGTTGACAAGATGCATGTTTATCGAGGCCTCCTTTATCTTCTGCTGAGTGAAAGCGTTAAAAAAAACATTGTTGTAGCGAGCCTACCTTTGCCATTCTGCCAGGCTGTGTACCAAGACAAGCTGAGGAAGGACGTGAAGAAGATAATCGCAGTGGCCACAGTTCCATTTCTGAGCCTCATCTCATTTCAGCGAAGCCTCGCTTGTGTCGCGGCGGGTCCTCCGTTGCCTTCGAGACGTGCGGAGGCTCGGCCAGGCGGGGCGTCGATGGCTCTGAAGGCTCCCCCGCCCCGAATGTGTGCCCCCCACTTCGGACTCGGGCGCAAGAGCGTCGCGGCTGGCTCCTCCCGAACCCTCGTCTGCGTTACGAGTCAACGATCTTCGAAGGGGGGGTACTTTGTTTACATGGCGGGCTAAGAGTGTTAGCTGCCGGGGAGATGCATTTCTTCCATGGAGTCTCCGATGGTCTACGAGTCAAATGCAGGAAGCATTGCAGCTGTGCGCGCGCGCGGGAGTGTCTAAGAGTGTGTGTGTGTGTTCTTGTATTTCTACCCTTCTTGAGACATCAACAAGGAAAAGTACCTTCCATACGAGGACCGGTGAACAAGTTAGTTGGTCCCAATAAGGAAAACCATTGCATCTAATGGAGAATGAATCATTCTCACCCCTGGTGGTGACATCCATCAATATGAGGGTGGTCCCAAAAAGGAGGGATTTTTCAAATTGGCTGTGTCGGTTTTAAAAGTGCTCTCCCTCTGGTCAACATATGAAATAACAAGTGTGGGTAAAGTTTAAGTTTAAAGTACCAATGATAGTCACACACACACTAGGTGTGGTGAAATGTGTCCTCTGCATTTGACCCATCCCCTTGTTCACCCCCTGGGAGGTGAGGGGAGCAGTGGGCAGCAGCGGTGCCGCGCCCGTGAATCATTTTTGGTGATTTAACCCCCAATTCCAACCCTTGATGCTGAGTCCTAAGCACGGAGGTAATGGGTCCCATTTTTATGACATTGAAATGCACCCCCTGGGGCCAAAATTAATTTAAAAAATGAAAAAAAAGATGTACTGTGTATAGAGACATATTGTGATAACGAAGTAAATAATGAAGATTAAAAACCAATCACCCAGCAAAAATTCAAAACATTTTTTTTTTTTACTAAAAGCAGTCTTTTTCTCACGTGTCGACTTTTTTCCTCTTAAAATTGGGAACAATTTCTCATATTCTGTAATATTGCAATATTTTCTCGTGAAATTATTAATTTTTATGTAAAATTATTACTTTATGTAAAAGTATTACTTTTTATTGCAAAATGGTGACGTTTGTCATAAAATTATGACTTTTATCACAATATTGCCAATGTTTTTGTTGTTCTTGTAAAACAGTGACATTTTTTGAGTAAAATTATGACTTGTGTCATAATTTTGCCAAGTAAAATTCCGATTATTAATTCAATATTGCCAAAATGTTAAAGTTTTCTTATAAAATTGTGACTTTTGTTGAGTAAATTTCCAAACTTTATCATTATATTGCACAAATGTTCAGTTTTACTTGTAAAATTTTGACTTGCGTTGAGTAAAATTACGACTTTTATTATAATACTGCCAAAATTCTAAGTTTTTCTTGTGAAATTGGGACCTTTTTCTTGTGAAATTCCAACTCATTTTTCACAACAAACTTTTTTATATTTGCATAGTATGTATATATTATTAATGTTGTAAATACAAATCTTTATATATCTAGAAAGGGTGGTCCTAAAGAGGTAGGCATTTTTCGGAGGTCTCAATAAGGGAACACATACAGGAAAGTGTGTGTGTGTGTGTGCGTGTGTGTGTGTGTGTGTGTGTGTGTGTGTGTGTGGCGGGCGGCTGATGGCGAAACCCTTTCGCGATAGGCTGCTGGCTCTCCAACGTTCTCTTTGCGCGGCTACGCCTCAAAATCACGTCAACGTCGCTACCAAGAGCAACAGATGAGTAAAAAACAAAAGCTGCCATTGAGTTACGCACCCTTTCCCCTTCACAATATATTTAGTGCTTGACTCTTATTAGCTAGCTCACTAGCCGCCAAGCTAACATTAAGAAAGATGCTAATTGTAACCAAAAAGAATAAAGGCACCCCGTCCGCTGTAAAAATAAAATTAAAAAAAATACATAAAAACAGTCACAACTATCGCACGTTGCCAGACTACCTAATTGTCAACGTTCACAGCTTAATATTACGTAAAAGACCGAAAGTAGAGCATTTTACCCCAAAACTTAACTGTATGGCTTTTCCGCTGTAACTTTTGTGCATACGCAAGTTTCCGCTAGCATTTTTCAAAATAAAATACCGTCACAGCCACATTTACGACAACAACAAACATTATTTTGCCTAGTAAACGTGTTGTTTCGAGGTTCAAATTTGATTCTAAACCCGAAATGCATCTACAACAACTTGACTGAAATTTAGCTTTAAAGCTAGACGAGCGAGAATGCATCACCGGAAGTATCTATGTATAGCCGAGCGCATCGTTTCCCTGCTGTGAAGTGACGAACTCGTAAACATTGTAAAATCTACATCGCCATCTAGCGGAATTTTTATGTAGTACACAACTTACCTCCAAACGTAACAACCACTATTACCAGATTTTTATTTGACATATTAATCTTCTTTTAATAATGTGTTCAAATATTAGTTTTGCTATCAAAAATGATGTTTGATGACTTATTTGGCTCATTGATTGTGGTCATCTTAAAATCCTCTACCATTTACCATGAATTTATTAACGTGGACCCTGACTAACAAGTTGAAAAACTTATTCGGGTGTTACCATTTAGTGGTCAATTGTACGAAATATGTACTGTACTGTGCAATCTACTAACAAAAGTGTCAATCAATTAATCAAACTCTTCTGCTGTCTGCTTGCTAACAACCTTGGGGACACTTTTTTCCAGCCGGTCGTCTCCAGGTCACTGGTGATGTGAGTGATAGGAAGAAAAGCCCTGACTTGCTTACTTGTTTGTTTTCATGTACAAATCGGCAAGATTTCAATAATTTTCTGTTGAGTATGAATGCTGTCTTATTAATACATTTCTTTACTACTTTTTGAATTGAAACAATCTGTGTGGACTTTCACTTAAAATAACGGAAACTAATTCAATAAAACTTTCGCTGGCCTATTAAGTACGTTCAAAAACATTCTTTATTCAAGTAAGACAATTATTTAAGGCAGACTTACAATCTCAGTACATTACATTATACACTTTCTGGCAGTACTGTTCTGTGTTTGAACCTCCAATGTCCAGAGTCTACCCAGCCTCTCGACCAAAGTCAGCTGGGATAATCTCCAGCCCACAATAATGAGGACCAGCACTGGAGAAAATAAATGATGATGGATGCACTTTCTACACAAGGTGTGATATCCGATAACGTTCTATCCAGTTTTAAATCTGCAATAAATTAAAACCACATTCTCTTGGAATTCACAAGAGACATCTGTGATATTTTTAGGCCGACTGATGCGATGATGCAGAGGTAGTCGTATCCTCAGAAAGGCAAAGCTTTGAAGTATTCCTCCAGCGGAACGAGCACTGTGCCTCCGGTCCAGTCCTGCAGCCAGACTTGGATCAGCTCCAGCTTCATAAAGAACCACTTGTGTCCCTCGGGCCACTTTGCCATCACGGGATGCCTGTGAAACGAAAAAACAGTTTAAGACACGGCAAATGTGCCAAGTGTTGTTTTGATTCGCGGCCAGGGAATATTCCCTCGCCTACCTGGAGAACATTGCCTCCTTGGCAAAGTCGAGCTCCTCCGGGGCTACTTCTGCCATCTTGCCTGTCAGCGTGAGTCGGGCACACCTGGGATCTTCTGGATCGTACACCATTTGTCTTGAAGGGAAATGGCGCGAGTGGAGGACAAACAAAATAGGTCATTAAATAGGATCCAAAAAGTTAACAATTCCATGTGCATTTTTTAAATACACTTGCCTGCAAAAATCCCCCTCAGCCTCTGAGAATGTGATGGAAGCAAAGGGGTTGACTTTCAGGTCTTCCACGGTGTTATCCATGGGGGTCACATAGAAGTAGATGACTCCAGTACTGTTGTCCACTGGACCATCACTGATGGAGAAAATGTTCCCAAAAGGAACACCTTTAATCTGAACACACAAATCATTTTAAACATATCACGTTTTGTGTCAAAGTGGGGAAATGTTTTTTAATAAGAAAGTATAGTATACCGTATTTTCTGGACCATAAGCCGATACTTTTTCCCCATGCTTTGAACCCTTCGGCTTATAAAACAGTGCGTCTTATTTATGGATTTTTCTTCGCTAACGGCCATAATGTTTTCTATTCAATAAATAGTTTTCATTAAACGCCGAAAGATATATTGAAAGAGTGGGTTATTGTTTGTGCTAGACCGCCATCTAGTGGACAAGTTCGCTCACCACTTAATTTCTTAAACCGAAGTATTCGTCCATAGCGTTTCCGCTCAGTAGGACTCTTCATTCATCATCTCAAGCAATGTTTGAAAGGTTTACAATATAACTACAACAATTCATACTTAATAAGCTGTCCCGTGTGTGATGTCTGTAGGAGTGTTTCCATGCATATTTTTACGTGCTGTCGCAAAGTAATCAAACTAGCATAGTTAGCATTAGCAAATATGCTAAAACGTTTACGGGTGTCTGTGTTAGTATTATCAACCTACAATGGCGACCCTTTTGTATTATTTCAATTTTGTAAATTTACCAAAACATCACCATGGAGTTATTGAGTCTGTTTAGCTGATTGGAGAGCTAGCTACCGCAGCTAGTGGGTTCATGACAATGACTTCTGTTTTGTTTGGAAACAATTAAAGGTATGTAAATAAACATTCACAAATATTTCGTGCCGGTATATATATGTGGCTTTTAGTCCGGTGTGGCTAATATATGTAAACATATTATTTAATCCAGAGGGCAGTTGGTTTGGGATGGTTTATGTTTTAAAATTGGTATTTTGCACACAAAAAATAATTATTGAACTTGAATTTATTTCCAATGAACTCATTTTAGTACATAACATACATTAAATTAAATTAAAGTTGATCAAAAAAGTACAAAAAATGTTTCACATAAATAAAAAACTGTGGAACATTTTTCTAATCGGGAGATGAGGGGCTCCAAATACATTTCTGCTTAGGGCCCTGGCTCTAGCCTTCTCGTCTGATACAATGGCCTAATCCACGCTAGCGCACATGTGCAAACTTGTTTCCGGAAGATAGACCAACACAAACCTGTTGGCGCAATTGTGAAAGGTTTGACTCAAGATGAAGCAAAGTGGAATGAAGAAAATAGGAGAAGGCGAAAAATAGCAACAACAGTTTTAATATTAAAGAGGATCTATTATGCAAAACTAACTTTTCTTACCTATTGGTACCTGCTTTTATGTATTTGGATCTGCATAAGTCCCGAAAATGTGAAATCAAACTATGGAGGCATGGCAGAGATTTTTTATAAAACAATCGCCCGAATGCAGCTGAGATAGGCTCCAGCACCCCCCGTGACCCCAGAAGGGACAAGCGGTAGAAAATGGATAGATGGAATCTTGCCTTCATTCATACTTCTGCCAAACAAGCCGTTTGGAATATACTCAACCTGTGATGTTTTTCACACCAATGATTTAGTGAATTATCCATATACGGTAGAGATTTGCAAAAGTGATTTGCGCGAGTCCGCCACTGTACTCCACACTGTAGTCAATAAGCTCCTTCTTTTTCCTCCATCCTGGCTCATACGTGCACATGCATCCTCGGCTCTTGCCATTTCTAATACAAAGTAGTTCTTACTTATCTCTGTCAGTAGACACGCTATGAAAGCGCTAAAAACTACAACATGGATGACGGGTAGAAGACGCAGTCAGAGTTGAGCCACGTAAATAAGACGGCCTACAAATCGGCACATCCTGAAGAAACAGTCAGAAAGCGGCTTGAAGAAAGTCTATAAAACATAATCTATGCAACATTTTGACCAAAAAAACACCATTATATGTTATGTAGACCACAAGAAAGTGTTTTAAATGTAGAAAAAAATCATATTATGAACTCTCTAAACTACCAAAATGGGACAACCTTTTTCTTAGTGACACCAAATGTATGTAATCAAAAAATCAAGAGCTATTGTCAGTACAAAATGCACGTGGAACATGACAGGTTTTTTTAAATCACAGATATGAGAGTATTAAACCAATCTAAATGGTAAACTATTGTAACAGAGCCCCTTTTTAAATTCAACAGCCTATTATTCAAGAGAATCGTACCAATTATCTAGTACCATCTATCTGTTTGTGTTGCAGATTGAGCACAGGAAGTGAACAAACAAATGTTTGAGCGATTGCTATGAAACGTAAAAGGGATCAGATTTTATAACCTCTGCTTCTTCCTACTCATTTTTAATAAAGTTGTAATGAGAAACTGGAAATACGTGATGTACCGAATTGGTAATCATAACACGGCCACCGCAAAGGCCTCTCATTTTCCCACCAGTCACACACATCCAAACTTTGAAATATGGCTTACACGTTTGTAAATTTTGATGCATGTTCTTGTCAATTGCAGTAAAAGTGTACTCCCTTCACAGCTGGCATGGTAGTTTCTAACAAAGTGCTTAATGACCATGTTGTTTTTGTTATGTGGAAGGCCCCAATGACTTTAGGCCCTCAAATGACTAAACGCACCTGATTATATAGGAAATAGTTTCCCATACAGCAGTGTTTTTCAACCACTGTGCCGCGGCACGCTAGTGTACCGTGAGACACTGTCTGGTGTGCCGTGGGATATGATGTCATTTCACCTAATTGGGTTAAAAATATTTTTTGCAAACCAGTAATTATAATCCGCCAATAATGTGCCGTTGTTGAAGTGAAGTGAATTGTGAATTATATTTATACAGCGCTTTTCTCTAGCGACTCAAAGCGCTTTACATAGTGAAACCCAATATCGAAGTTACATTTAAACCAGTGTGGGTGGCACTTGGAGCAGGTGGGTAAAGTGTCTTGCCCAAGGACACAACAGCAGTGACTAGGATGGCGGAAGCGGGAATCGAACCTGGAACCCTCAAGTTGATGGCACGGCCACTCTACCAACTGAGCTATGCCGCCCCACAGTTGAGTGTCTGTGCTGTCTAGAGCTCGGCAGAGTAACCGTGTAATACTCTTCCATATCAGTAGGTGGCAGCAGGTAGCTAATTGCTTTGTAGATGTCAGGGACATGGTTTGCCGTGATCACAATATACAGACGACATCGTGCAGGTAAAAAGGTATCTAATGCTTAAACCAAAAATAAACAAAAGGCGAGTGCTGCTAAGAAAAGGCATTGAAGCTTAGAGATGGCTATGCAAAACGAAGCTAAAACTGAATGCTGGACGACAGCAAAGACTTACAGTCATACTTGCCAACCTTGAGACCTTTAAATTCGGGAGTTGGGTGGGGGTGTATATATTTTCAAGTATTTCTTATATATATATATATATATATATATATATATATATATATATATATATATATATATATATATATATATATATATATATATATAAATAAATAATCCGTTCATTAATGAGTATATCCGTTCGCCCACCGTGTTCAATGGAGAAGTCTGATCTACAAAATGTGCAGGCAGCATCCCCTTCCCCTTCGAGCTGTCCTGGATGAACTGAAATTATTTTTTCCAATAATTTTGGAACTTGCAAGCGTACTTCTTCTTCTTACTCGTCGTCGCCATGTCTCTTCTTCGTTCTTCTGCTGCTCGGTTATGTTTTTGGACATTGCTACTTGCTGTAGTTTTGAAGCAAAGCATGATGGGAATCCGTGTGTCAGTGTATTAACGTGCCGGCTGGAATAAACACACGCTGAGAAATAGCTCCGTGCCTGCCTACTTTATGGGTTATAGATAAACTTATGGATAACGGAGACATATATAATAGTCTCCTTTTCAGGTGAGAGAGGACGCTAAAGGCAGTGCCTTTAAGGCACGCCCCCAATATTGTTGTCCGGGTGGAAATCGGGAGTAATTCGGGAGAATGGTTGCCCCGGGAGATTTTCAGGAGGGACACTGAAATTCGGGAGTCTCCCGGGAAAATCGGGAGGGTTGGCAAGTATGCTTACAGTGTGTGGAGCAGATGGCGTCCACAAAGTACATCCGTACATGACAATCAACAACAAAATAGGAGCGCAAGACAAGAACTAAAACACAGGAAAACACCATAAACTCCAAATAAGTCACGGCGTGATGTGACAGGTCGTGACAATATACCTACTTTGAGACAAGAGCTATAGTGATGCATGGCTGGTTATGGTTTGAATTCATATCCAACAATTGCGAGAACAACTTTTTATTGTCAATATCGGCTGCTGAGTTTCATTTTTTTATGTTTTCTGCTGGTGCTGTGCCTCAGGATTTATTCAATGAAAAAAAAGTGCCTTGGCTCAAAAAAGGTTGAAAAACACTGCTTTAGATAAACTGTATAAATCATGTACTCGAATTCTTGTTTGTAGTGATGTGATATAGAGCAGGTTACACATAAGCAGGTAAAGGTGAACCATTCCCACCTTGTCTTGGGTAGAAATGGTGGCGAGGTAGCCCCAGTCGCTGCTATGCGCGATGTACCGAGCCGTCCTGGCCGTCTCCTGGTGCGGAGGAGGGCCCTTTCCGCCCGCTGCCTTCTCATTCTTCTCCCGCCTGTAGGAGAAGAGGCGGGAGCGCCGCTGCGCCGCGCTGGACTCACCTCCAGGCTCCATTCGCTCCCCGGGACTCTCCACGCTGCCGTCCCGGAGGACGTTGGCTGACGGATACGCCTGCTTCCATAGACCGCCACCATCCACTAGCAAGGCCGGGGCGACCTCCTCCGACAGGTCGGCGTCCTCCACCACATCGTTGGCGGAGACCACCCAGGAGACCGAGCTCCTCAGAGTGTAGCCCCGACACAAGGTCAGGATGTTGGCCAAGACCGGCAAGATGAAGTAGGAAGTGGACTTCATGAGTTCTAGCAATGGCCGCCGTCGCTCTTCTGTTTACATGAGCATGTTTTTGTCACGTGGGATAAGTCTGGACGCGAGGTCCAATCGCTATCGTTCCCTGAATCAGTGGGCGGGTCTTTAACTGCAATGTTGACCAATCACCGATAAGAAAAGTTAGTTTAGTCTTTATTTGAAGGCACAACGCACAGAAACATTAAACTCAAAGACAGATATGTTCTGAACCAGAATGTAGCTAAATAGCTCATTTCCATCTGCTGTCCTTGGCTACCTAAACTAAAGGGATGCAAAAATCGATCATCTTTGTATCCCTTTAATTTTTTTGCCGATATTGTCCAACTCTTAATTAACGATACCGATATCAACCGATACCGATATATACAGTCGTGGAATTAACACATTATTATGCCTAATTTGGACAACCAGGTATGGTGAAGATGAGGTCCTTTTTTTTTAAAATAATAAAATAAAATAAGATAAATAAATAAAGATCAGCGACATTGTGTCCAAACATGTTCTAAAACAGGCCTGGGCAATTATTTTGACTCGGGGGCCATATTTAGAGAAAAAATGTGTCTGGGGGCTGGTATATCTATTTTTAGGAAAACTAATATAAAACCTCACAATAAAGTCTGATCGAATGCTAAAAATGTTATGACAGACCGCCTTAAAAACGGAATGGAATTTTAAATTTTTCTATGAACGATAAAACCCTGAATATTGGGAACATATGAATGTCACACCCCCTCTCCATCCACATATTTTACAATCAAGCCAAATGCAACAAAAATGCAACAAACACAGCGAAGGGTAAAAAAAACTAGGGATGTCCGATAATGGCTTTTTGCCGATATCCGATATTCCGATATTGACCAAACCCTTAATTACCGATACCGATATCAACCGATACCAATATATACAGTCGTGGAATTAACACATTATTATGCCTAATTTAGACAACCATGTATGGTGAAGATAAGGTCCTTTAAAAAAAAAAAAAAAAAGATAAATAAATTAAAAACATTTTCTTGAATAAAAAAGAAAGTAAAACAATATAAAAACAGTTACATAGAAACTAGTAATTAACGAAAATGAGTCAAATTAACTGTTAAAGGTTAGTACTATTAGTGGACCAGCAGCACGCACAATCATGTGTGCTTACGGACTGTATCCCTTGCAGACTGTATTGATATATATTGATATATAATGTAGGAACCAGAATATTAATAACAGAAAGAAACAACCCTTTTATGTGAATGAGTGTGAATGAGTGTAAAGGGGGGAGGGAGGTTTTTTGTGTTGGTGTACTAATTGTAAGTGTATCTTGTGTTTTTTATGTTGATTTAATTTATAAAAAAAAAAAAAAAAAAAAAAAAAAAAAGATACCGATAATAAAATAAACCCCGATACCAATAATTTCCGATATTACATTTTAAAGCATTTATCGGCCGATAATATCATCAGGTCAATATTATCAGACATCTCTAAAAATCATGCAATAAAATCATACTGTAGCATGTAATCAAATTAAGAAAAGTCATAAAATGCCCTTCCATTGACACATAATTGTACATTACAACCACACCTCATTTACATCATAACACAGACAATACATGCTCTTGTTCGCGGCGTGGTGCATTTGGGAGAGTGGCCGTGTCAGCAACCTGAGGGTTCCTGGTTCGATCCCCACCTACTACCGACCTCGTCACGTCCGTTGTGTCCTTGAGCAAGACACTTCACCCTTGCTCCTGATGGGTCGTGGTTAGGGCCTTGCATGCCAGCTCCCACCATCAGTGTGTGAATGTGTGTTTGTGAATGGGTGAATGTGGAAATAGTGTCAAAGCGCTTTGAGTACCTTGAAGGTAGAAAAGCGCTATACAAGTATAACCTATTTACCATTTGTAAAAACTAAATAAAAAAACATGATTTTAACAGACACATCTCACAACACAATGCTGTCATGCATAAATGTCAGAATAATTCTATCTAAGTTATCACAAAACTTTGTGTTTCAATGAGTTCCCGGCGAGCAGACAAAAGCTGCCTTTGACCCTACCAAGAAGAAGGCTTGTAAAACTCCACTGTGTAGAATGGGAAGCAACATGAAGGTGTTCTGTTTCTTTGAAGTATTGTAATCCACAGAAAGAGTTTGTCTTGACCCGATAACTACAAAGTGGAGAGGAAGCAGGACCAGACTCCCCTCCAGGCGACCTTTTCTTTGAACTGTTCTGTAACCAAAGGCAGCACCTGTTTACGACCCCCTTCCTTTAGAAACAGCTGTTGCCATGTAATCAGGGAAAGTCCAAATAAAAGAGGAGGCGTACAATCTTTCGTCAGAGTGTGATGACACTGTACAAGGGTACAGGTGTACGCGTTTCTCCTCATTGAGACACATTTAATTCTGTCTCTGTTTAATTCCTTGCTTCTTGTCTTGTTTAATAGATGTAATCAGTGTTTGAACCTGACAATAAACATAATACACATGAAGTTGACGTGTCAATCCTAGTGCCCACACCAGTGACCGTGTGAGCAACTTTGATTGCTCCAAAGCCACTTTTTAAGTTTAATTGCAAATGAAGAATAATCTGTTAGACTTTTCAAGTTTGTTGTGAGGTCGTTCCATTCCTTTATGGCTTTATATGAAAAGGCTGAGAGTGCAAAATATGTTTTACATCTGGGTACGCTACACTGGTGGAGGCTGGTGTGTTTCTAGTTGTCACAGCAGATGTAAACTGGACAAAGTGCTTAAGTGGCGCTGGCGCAGTGTTATTTAGGATTCGATGGGCCATTCATATTGATGCTATTTCTTTGAACGTTAGCAAAATTTAACAGTCTATTATTTTGGAGAACTAAACAGTGATGGCGGAGTTGTGGTTTTCGGTCAAGGATTTTGAGCGATTGCTTGTGCAAAATTTACTTGCCTGGGATCAACATGTTATACAATAATAAAAACGAGACATAATCCCTGCATTAAAATAAGTTTGAGCTGCCTCCAGTGTTAACGAATTCCTGATGCATTTGAACATTTTTATGTTGCATTTAAGCCTCAGGCACATCTGTTTGATATGTTTTTTAAAGCCAAGTGTTGGGTCTAAAATGACACCCATGCAACGATATTCACTAACATTTTGTATTTTTTCCTTATTAAAAGTTATATTTGGAAAGGATGACATTTTATATTTGTTTACAAAATACATTGTTGCCGTTTTCTTAATGTTTAATGTAAGACTAGAGTCACATAGCCATCTTGCCACCTTCTCCATGGCTGCTGGAAGTTGTAGATGTTAGAGCCTTGTGGCAAGCCAATATCAGTAGCAGTGGGACTGGATGTTGTGTTATCAATACGGACACATTGGGTGCCACCAGATAGATATGACATAATCCAGGCCAGAGTATCTGTCAACAGTTTAAAAGTTGTTAATTTTGTAAGTAACGTGGGGTGACTGACTGTTGTTGATAGGCGAGCGCGCCAATGTGGAAGTAGAGGTAAAGCACGTTAAAGTGCTACATTTTGTTATGAACACCACTGTTTGAAGCTACTTTTGAATGCAATTAAAATTATTTAACTCACAAGTGTAGACTTCAAAATGTAAGTTGCAACTGTACATGCAACTACAGCTACTCTTTTCCATTCAAGGTATTGTTACAAAAGTAGTAGTACAAGTTCTTCCCTAAAGGTTATAATACAGTCGTTCCTCGCCACAAATATATCCAACACATTGCGGATTTTTTAAAACATAAAAAAATGTTTTAAACACACATTGTGCAATTTTTTTGGTCCCAAATTAGGCATTTTCAAGAATAAAAATGGCTAAATAAACTACAAATATCAATACTACACAGTAATTGGCTACTAGATGAGACCAGACCAATCAGAGCGCACTGTTAGGTATTGTGGCCACTGATTGCCTCAGCCTCAGGCAGTATTATTATATTAGATTGATAGAATAGAATAGAATAGAATGGACTTTATTGTCATTATATTTGCATATAACGAGATTAAGGACTCCAACTTAAGGTGCGGTAGTGGGAACAAATATGGGGTAAAAATAAATCACACAAGAAGTAATAAAGATAAAACTCAGAATTGAAATAAATAGACTACTAGCCAATAAAAATAATAAGCAATCCTGTACAATATACAAAATACATATACAGAACAAGACAAGAGTACCGGAGTGATTACAATCAGTGTCGGATGTATTGCACTCGAAGGGTAATATTGCACAGTAGGGTATTAGGGTAGGATATTGTATAAGGGTGGATTATTATTATAAGTTAGAGTTCAAGATGGTGACAGCTCTGGGAAAGAAGCTGTCTCTGAGCCTGTTTGTTCTGGCTCTGATGCACCTGTAGCACCTGCCCGATGGTAGCAGGTCGAACAGGTGGAAGCCAGGGTGTGTGCTGTCCTTGGTGATGTTTTTTGCTCTGTTGAGGCAACGGGAGTTGTGTAAAATCTTTCAGGGAGAGGAGGGGGCAGCCCATGATTTTTTGTGCAGACTTTATGACCCTCTAAATCGCCTTTTTGTCTGCTTCAGTGCAGCTGGCGTACCACACTGTTATGCAGTACGTCAGCAGGCTCTCGACAGCCGAGCGATAGAAGGTCATCATCATTAAAAGAGTGTTAAGGTGACTAAAGGGTGTTATTTCATGTATAGAGGGCTCTAATAATGTTGAAAAACATATTTAGAATGTCATAAACTGTTTTTCATGCTCTAGCTGTGAACATATTTGATTTATAATTCATGATTCCTACTTCGCTGGAAATGTATTTATTGGGGTCATGTGTGGAACCAATTAACAGCGATAACTGAGGGCCGACTGTACAAACAAAGCTGTGCAACTCCAAAATTAGTCAAGCAGTACAGTAGGCTGCTGTATTAGAGCAGTAATTCCCAAACTGTGGTGCATGTACCACTAGTGGTACGCAGGCTCCATATAGTTGTACGTTAAAGAATCACTTGATTAAAGTCATTTTATTTCCCTATATTCAGTGTTACTGTTCAAACTGTGTGTAAAGTTATAGTAGCCAAAATATTAAATACACTTTTGAAATAAATGCTCTGCCTTGTTTTTAATGAATACTTAGGCCTATTACGGTACTGTATTTTAATGTTGGTCATTTGTCTTCTGAGGTGGTGCTTTGTGTAAAATGTTTGAGAGCCACTGGTATAGACCATATTATAAATTATGAAGAATATAAAACAATGTGTGGCTGGGGTTGTGCTTCAAAGGCTTCATCTACACACTGGAACAGACATAAGTACATATCAATATTTGTTTTATTATACAACCATAATTTTGGTAAGAGTGAAATCACATCCAGTAATAGTATATTATATCTTAAAGTGGTGGAGTGGATTTTTTTTAAAGGACACGATAATTAACATACAAAATATACAGTATATTACAGTTCAATAAACAAGCCTTCTGGACTGCCCTAGAAATGAATTAAATGGTTAAAAAAATAATCCTGTGTTTCAAGGTGTGGTTCACCAAAACAGACGTATCGTAAATAAATCAAGAATGTTTTAACATCCTCTTATTTGCAGTACCTGTTTTAGTAATTCACCTAATAATGTCGTAATACAGTGTCTCACAAAAGTGAACACACCCCTTACATTTCAGCATATAGTTTATTATATTTCCTAATGGACAATACTATAGAAGGAATACTTGGACATACTTTAGAGTAGCCAGCGTAAAACTTGCATAGCAGTATGGATTTACGATCCACTGAAAAATATAAATCACACCAAGCTATTATTGACTAAACATCTGGCAATGCAAGTGAGTGCCAAGATGATTGTGTCATGCTTCAGTGAAGTGGTGGTAGCATCATGGTTTGGGGCTGCACGAGTGCTGCCGGCACCTAGGAGCTTCGGTTCACTGACAACTCTAAAGTATATCCAAGTTGACAACAAAAAGTTGTTGAAATGTGAAGGGAGTGTATTCACTTTGTGTTGCCCTCCTCAGTCCATAGTCTTGTCGCTCCATGCCATGGACTTCCTCTTGGCCAGTTCCATCCAGGAAGGCTGACCGCCGTCAGGCAGAGACGGAAGTACGGGTGACGAAGAAGGAGACGACGAGGACCCTGGGTTTTTCCGCATCCACTTCTCCTCACGGGGAACTCTGGCGGGGCTCAGAGTCTCTGAAAGACCACATTTCGTCAACCTCGCCGTGGGTTGCGTTTCGGACTGCGTGGACGACAACGCACCTTGTCTTTGGGGTTTCGTCTGTGCGGGGGGTTCACCAGATGCCTTTGATGTTTCCGATTGGGGTTTCCTCAGCTCCACCTAAGAGGATCATAACAAGTTGATGTTTCCAGTGAAAAGACAAAAGAGATGACAGTAGCAGAGCAGTACAAACCCCTTTAGCTCCAGTAGTCCACTCTGCCTGTTTCTCCAAGAAGGCGGCCTTCTCACTGACCGACCCCGCCCACACTGTCCTCTTCCCCAGCAGCGATGGACTCTCTATTTCCAGCACCGTCCTTTTCTCCTCGTCCACTGGAGGGGACGAGGAGGCACACGTCTGGGCTGACGTTGTCGTAGATTTGGGTAAAACGGCGACCGGCTGGAGACCTCGGTAGTTGCACAAGGACGGGCTTGAGGTAGGGTAAGACTGTGCAAGGGATGGTCTACTTTGGGCAGCGGCATGCAAGGGGGATTGTGTCGCCCATTGTGGGACTTCTGGTTCTTTCCATGTCTTCATTGTTGTCTTACTTTGCTCCGGTTCTCCTTTACCACCTTCATCTACACATTGTTGCAATCTTACAGTGTGAGAGTGGATTTGTGTCCCATTTAGGACCTCGCCGGACTTTGGCGGCTGGGGCGGGGTTTGTGGACACGCCGCGGACTGCCCTCCAGTAAAGTCCTTGGGAAACCGCTTTGCAAAAAGCTGATGGAGGCTTCTGGTCTTTTCTATCGCCAGACTCATCCAGGACACCTCGCACGAAGCGGTCTGTGGCGCGGACTGAGACTCCGCAGACGGGTTTGAGGAGACGACTGTTGGGGCTTCTGCTGGCCAGGTGGGAGGTAGGCGTAGGGGATTTTGATCTGTGGAGACAACATGGCAGTTTTGTTCAGGTCTTTCACGCAGAGATCTGGAAATAATTTAATGCCAACGCCTTTTTAAGTCACACAGAATTAGGAATAGGGACCAAATTTGGTACGTTTACAGGCACCAACTAAATTCCTAGGTACACTTCAAACCAAAAGTTGCCATATTTCAATACCTTTGTTGCATGTGGATGAGGAAACAGGTGCTCAAAGCATGCCAAGAAAGCAACTAGGTCTGATAGAAAAAACTAGAATGTACAGTAAGGCTCCACTTTTGAAAATGCGCTAGCTTGACACTAATTCATATTGGATTTGCCATAGACATGCTACTGATTAGCATTAACAATTTTACATAGCAATTTTAACACCTCCAAATTTGGTAATGAAAACTACAACTAAGATGCATGTTACAATCAAACAGCGGGTGTGTAATAAGTACAATAAGTACCATATTTTTTGGACTATAAGTCGCAGTTTTTTTCATAGTTTGGCCGGGGGTGCGACTTATACTCAGGAGCGGCTTATGTGTGAAATTATTAACACATTACCGTAAAATATCACATAATATTATTTAGCTCATTCACGTAAGAGACTAGACGTATAAGATTTCATGGGATTTAGTGATTAGGAGTGACAGATTGTTTAATAAAGGGGGGGGGGGGGTTACCCACATATGCGGTCCTCTCCAAGGTTTCTCATAGTCATTCACATCGACGTCCCACTGGGGTGAGTTTTTCCTTGCCCTTATGTGGGCTCTGTACCGAGGATGTCGTTGTGGCTTGTGCAGCCCTTTGAGACACTTGTGATTTCCATCCATCCATTTTCTACCGCTTATTCCCTTTGGGGTCGCGGGGGGCGCTGGAGCCTATCTCAGCTACAATCGGGCGGAAGGCGGGGTACACCCTGGACAAGTCGCCACCTGGGCTATATAAATAAACATTGATTGATTGATTGATTGGTAAACGTATAGCATGTTCTATATGTTATAGTTATTTGAATGACTCTTACCATAATATGTTACCTTAACATACCAGGCACGTTCTCAGTTGGTTATTTATGCCTCATATAACGTACACTTATTCAGCCTGTTGTTCACTATTCTTTATTTAGTTTAAATTGCCTTTCAAATGTCTATTCTTGGTGTTGGCTTTTATCAAATACATTTCCCCAAAAAATGCGACTTATACTCCAGTGCGACTTATATATGTTTTTTTCCTTCTTTATTATGCATTTTCGGCCGGTGCGGCTTATACTCCGGAGCGACTTATACTCCGAAAAATACAGTACAGTATCAACACTTTGCAGGGTGCAACAAACGACCATATTCAGCTTAATGGCAAAGACTACTCCCTGGCCAGGGAACACATTCTAGCCTATACACTACTGCCATCTAATGTCTTGGAATTGCAACTGCATGCAAAGGCTACTATGCAACACTTGCAAATGAGATTTAGAAGTGTAAGAAAACAAGATATAACAATTGGACAGCACAGATATCATAATATGCTCACTGTTAAATGTTAAATAAAAGAATTAGATTTTATTAATACAGAAATGAATATTTGTTAACATGTAAACACACATAAGTACTGAAAATTGGTATCCTTATATTGGTACTGTATCAATTCAAATGTGAAAGGTAGCCATCCCAACACACGGAATCCATGAAAGAGGGATATGATTGATGAGACTCTTGAGTGTTTTCACACAGCAACGTGGCACACCGTCAACACGACATCAGCACAGACAATTGCTCTCAACACAACAGGGCGTCACACTACCTTTGTCAACGATCTTACACACAGCCCATGTCCCTACTTCAGAAAATGCCAAATTGACTTCTTCTGCCCATTTTTGTGTCGGCCAAGTCAGAACATTTAAGTCATACATAATATATGCAGGGGGATTAAAAAATAATACGCCGAAATTATCACTCGATATTTCCAAAATGAAAAACAATAGAAAACTTAGCTTGAACACATGTTGTACATTATTTTGAGTATTTATTTCATGCTTTACAAGTTTTTACCAAATTTACTAAATTCTGTAGTAAAAGCAATGGCATTTGTTCTCGTAAACAAAACGCCTTTTGTTGAGGAGACGCCATTTTGAGGGTGAATAAACATGTGGTCTTCCTAATTTCCAACGGCGCCGAAAGGATTACATGACCACGGCGGGGACATTGTAACACAATGTTTAAAAAAAATAGATAATAATGCACTTTGTGAAAGTCAAAGTATAGTATTTCCCATAGTTGTAGTGGGTATTAGGATGATCTCAGGGAGAGCATGTCCCAAATTTCTAGCTGTTTTGAGGCATGTTAAAAAAAACAATGCACTTTGTGACTTCAATAATAAATATGGCAGTGCCATGTTGGCATTTTTTTCCATAACTGGAGTTGAAGTTGTTCTTTTATTTTGGAAAACCTTGTTTTTGATTGAAACTTGTATTAGTAGATTGCACAGTACAGTACATATTCTGTACAATTGAACACTAAAAGGTAACACCCCAATAAGTTTTTCAACTTGTTTAAGTCGGGATCCACGTTAATCAATTCATGGTAAAGTTACATTGTTTAATGCATCCAGCGGGGCATCACAACAAAATTAGGCATAGTAATGTGTTAATTCCACGACTGTATATATCGGTATCGGTTAATATCGGAATCGGTAATTAAGAGTTGGACAATATCGGAATATTGGATATCGGCAAAAAAGCCATTATCAGACATCTCTAATTGATTCAGTCTATTACAATGCTTTAGAACTGAATAAATGCGTGATGATTTTGGCGTATTCTTTTTCTAATCACCCTGTATGTGGGACAAGAACACACGTCGTTCTCTTTTCTGTGTGTTCTAAATAGTGAAAAACTGCTAGTAGAAGGCAGCTGACAATGCATTCATCAATTCATCTACTCCGCCAATAAAGCCCTCTAAAAAACCTTCAAAAACCACCAACAACGCACCATTTAGATGTTGTCACCTGCATATTAACCAAGCTATAGCAACTAGAGATGTCCGATAATGGCTTTTTTGCCAATATCCGATATTGTCCAACTCTTAATAACCAATTCCGATATCAACCGATACCGATATATACAGTCGTGGAATTAACACATTATTATGCCTAATTTTGTTGTGATGCCCCGCTGGATGCATTAAACAATGTAACAAGGTTTTCCAAAATAAATCAACTCAAGTTATGGAAAAAAATGCCAACATGGCACTGCCATATTTATTATTGAAGTCACAAAGTGCATTATTTTTTTTAAGCCTCAAAACAGCAGCTTGGAATTTGGGACATGCTCTCCCTGAGAGAGCATGAGGAGGTTGAGGTGGTGGTGGTGGGGGGGGGGGGGGGTGTATATTGTACCATCCCAGAAGAGTTAGTGCTGCAAGGGGTTCTGGGTATTTGTTCTGTTGTGTTTATGTTGTGTTACGGTGCGGATGTTCTCCCGAAATGTGTTTGTCATTCTTGTTTGGTGTGGGTTCACAGTGTGGCGCATATTTGAAACAGTGTTAAAGTTGTTTATACAGCCACCCTCAGTGTGACCTGTATGGCTGTTGACCAAGTATGCTTGGCATTCACTGGTGTGTGTGAAATGCCGTAGGTATTGGGGCGGTATAGCTCGGTTGGTGGAGCGGCCGTGCCAGCAACTTGAGGGTTGCAAGTTCGAACCCCGCTTCTACCATCCTAGTCACTTCCGTTGTGTCCTTGGGCAAGACACTTTACCCACCTGCTCCCAGTGCCACCCACACTGGTTTAAATGTAACTTAGATTTTGGGTTTCACTATGTAAAGCGCTTTGAGTCACTTGAGAAAAAGCGCTATATAAATATAATTCACTTCACTTATTATGTGACACGCAAAGGCAGTGCCTTTAAGGTTTATTGACGATCTGTACTTCTCCCTACGTCCGTGTACACAGCGGCGTTTTAAAAAGTCATAAATTTTACTTTTTGAAACCGATACCGATAATTATGAAACCGATATCGATAATTTCCGATATTACATTTTAAAGCATTATCGGCAGCCCGATATTATCGGACATGTCTAATAGCAACATTGTTATTGTAAGAGCTAACACTGAGGAACTACTTTTCTGACATGGTGACACATGCTTTGCTCCTCCGACCACTAGCGAGTAGTCAGCCACTTGCGAGCTTGAACTCCAAATAACGTTGGTTGCGACCCACCGTAAAATAAAAAAGAAGCTTAAGCTGCTTTTGGAAAAAAGTTGGGAAAAGTTAATGCTAAGTTATAAATCATACAGCTCACCTGAAAGTTATGGCACCAAGCCAGGAAGTTGGTCAACTTTGGAAATTAAAAAAAATGATTGTCACACGCACACTAGGTGTGCTGAGATTATACTCTGCATTCGACCCATCACCCTCACCCCTTGGAAGGTGAAGGGAGCAGTGAGCCGCAGTGGTAGGCGCGCCCGGGAATCATTTTTGGTGATTTAACCCCCAATTCCAACCCTTGATGCTGAGTGGCAAGCAGGGAGGTAATGGGTCCCATTTTTATAGTGGCTACCAACTTGATACTTTATGGCTCTCAACAGATGGAACACAGCGTAAAATAAAACCATGGCAACATCGCCTGGAAGCATTTTTCATCTGAGGAGTGAGGATTATTCTGAATTGACCAGCTCAAGGAGTGCACAAGTGCTGAAAGATACAACCTCCCATCCCAGTGACAGCGGACATTGCAAGTCACTGTTTTATGTTCTAATGTGACACGTTGTGTGAAATAAATGCCACCAGAAAATACGTTTCGGTAATGCTTAAAATGACCAAAGTACAGTAGTACCTCAAACTATGAGCACAATGTGTTCCACTACTGAGCTCGTAACACTCGTTTCTCAAAGCCTATTGAAATGATTTGAAATCCTCCCAAAGCATCACAATGTTAACGTATAACATGCCTTTTAAAAAGAAAAACAAACTTTTAGATAAGAAATACTGTTTGAAAATCAATACAACAGGTCATTAGTACTACAAACAACTAGAGTAGTTTTATATAATAATGTATTAATATTGTACACCATTTTCCTAGGGGAGCGGACTATTATGTGGTGTCTCCTTCGGGTTGATTGTCTATCCAGTGTTGCTATGTCCCCGTATTATCCGCTTGTTATATACCACCTGTTTATATAGAGCTGCTGCATGCTTCTGTCCTCACATCTGGCAACACTATCTCTGGACGATTCCAAAGTCAAAATGCTTCTCGTCATTTGGGCGCATGTGGCAGCATACCACGGCTGATTCCCCGGGTAGGCTGCTAAGAGGTAGGACATATTTTTAATAGTTACTTTCTCTGGTTTGGTTTCTCTCCTGTGCACTAACTTTTTTTTAGTTTCTGATGTTTGGAGGGGAGGATGTCGATCTCGGTTTTTAGAGGGCTTTATAAGCCGGCTGGATCATATACCCATTACCTAAATTGTTAGCAGCCTCTTATTAGCAGTTTTTCACATTTAGAATATACAGAAAATAAATGTGTTCTTGTCCCACAAGGATTGTGAATAATGGGTAAAGTTTAAAAAAAAGTGCCATTCCCCTTTAATAAACCTTTTAAGTCCGGAATGACTTGGAATTGTAAAATATTTCACAGAATCACCAAGAAAAGGGAGTTATCGTAAATTCACCTGTCACTGTGAAATCTCCCACAGAGCCCTTTTTGCACACGTCGATGGCGTCGCCACCTTCTTGTGTATTCAGAGCTCCACTTTTCTCCTCAGACATCTTGGAATGACGCCTGGAAGAGCCGTCGGACCAGAATCTCATGGAGTTGGATGTTGAGCGGAGTTTAAAGCCAAACACCGTCTTTCCTTCTTCTTTTTCTTCTTCTTCCTGGACGTCCTCCTTTGCCTCCGCAGTCTCTGACGGACCGACTGTTTTAGGAACCATCGCCAATTCCACAGTTTTCAGATTGTCCCTTTCCCAGGGAAGAACAGAGCTTTTCTGCTCCTGTCGAAGTCTTCCCACCGTTATGGGTCTCTGTCTGGGTTGTGGATCTTTAAGTTCCTCCTGGCTTGAAGGAGCTACATTCTCAGCTCCTGTCTTGTGTCTCGCTTGCCCTACGAAGCCCACAAAACTGCCCGAACGGGGTCTGACCTCAGTGCGGCTTTTGGCATAAGTGTTGGACAAATGGAAGGATCCAGATCCGGGCCTTTTTATCCCTCTTATGCCATCTGCTTCAGCTTGATCCTGAAGACAAACAGGTGAGGACTTGGCCACCGTTGATCCACAGCTAGTGGAGACGTCCTTTATATCAGTCCATCCAGTCTTGCCAAGGGTGCTGGTCTTGTCGTGGGTCTTGATTTGAAACCCGGAATCTTCTGATGTTCCTTTCAGTTCTAAGGAGGGATGTGGTCTTTCGCTTGACGTTCCAACTCCATGTCTCTGAAGCTTGACTTGAAGAACCCGGGAGGATATCGGGGATAATCTTCCAGGTAAGGCTTGGTCTGGTAGAGTAGAAGATGTTGGTGCGGCCTCTGTTTGGAGAGGGTCCATCTTTGAGGAGTTTGGAAGGAATTGTTGAGATGTTCTACAAAAAACGTTGGTTCCATGATTTTCCATCACATCCTGCTTAAAGCTAAGATCCAGCACGGGTTCTGCGTGGTTGTTTAGGTTGTCCACCTTAGAATCAAGACAAAAGTCCACGTAAGAGAAGGACATTTCTTTCTTATCATTGGTCAAAGTGGATCACTCACCTCCACCACCCTCCTCTTGGTGCTGGCCCTCTGGTTTCGCGGCTTGACAGACATCCGGTGTCGGGCTGCGGACGTGTCCAAGCAAGAGGTGTACAGGGCCGGGGAACTGAAGTCCAGGGGGGACTCGCAAGAGGCGGTGGAGAAGGTAATGGTCGGCGATGGGGTGCTGGGTCTGGATTTAGAGGCTTGAGGTTTGAAGATGGGCGAAAGCGGGCGTGAGCTTGGCTGCGATGTGTTCTGAGGAGTCAAACACGGACGTAAATCTTTATGTTATACAGTGCAACCCACTTAAAGAGCCCCTATAATGCACTTGTAGGCACGTACTGTATTTCAAACAGATGTCTACAAGTAAAATTCCCCCCAAAAGAGAAGCAGTACTGATTTTAGGCTTTGTTTCTCCACATTTCGGATGCCCACTTTAGCTCCAAAATGTGGGCGAACCTGCATCAGCCTGCTCACGACGCCGACAGAAGACGGGAGATAATTTCATATAGAATAGTTTGTGTTTTGGTAGCATCTTCGTCCCGATTCACAATATTTTTGCACAGAATTTGAAGGAATAACCAAATATGGCTGCCAGACGCATTGTCGTAAGTCGTAGCAATACAACTAAAGAAGATCAGCCTACATACAGTTCCAAATGATGACATCATGAGGAAAGTATTTGGACCTCTCCAGTCGTATTGACAAGCGCAAAATGGGACGCACCATGCGACTAGAGCGTCATTTGCAGCCATCATTTTAATGACTCCGAAGAAGAAGGGTTTTGGTCGTAGTTTGGATGGAAGAAAATTAGTGATGTCCGATAATGGCTTTTTGCCGATATCCGATATTCCGATATTGTCCAACTCTTTAATTTCCGATACCGATATCAACCGATACCGATATATGCAGTCGTGGAATTAACACATTATTATGCCTAATTTGGACAACCAGGTATGATGAAGATAAGATACTTTTTTTTTAAATTAATAAAATAAGATAAATAAATTAAAAACATTTTCTTGAATAAAAAAGAAAGTAAAACAATATAAAAACAGTTACATAGAAATTAGTAATTAATGAAAATGAGTAAAATTAACTGTAAAAGGTTAGTACTATCAGTGGACCAGCAGCACGCACAATCATGTGTGCTTACGGACTGTATCCCTTGCAGATTGTATTGATATATATTGATATATAATGCAGGAACCAGAATATTAATAACAGAAAGAAACAACCCTTTTGTGTGAATGAGTGTAAATGGGGGAGGGAGGTTTTTTGGGTTGGTGCACTAATTGTAAGTGTATCTTGTGTTTTTTATGTTGATTTAATAAAAACAATAAAAAAAACAAAAACAATAACGATAATAAAAAAAACGATACTGATAATTTCCGATATTACATTTTAACGCATTTATCGGCCGATAATATCGGCAGGCTGATATTATCGGACATCTCTAAAGAAAATGTAAAGGCTCAAGCCAAATGTGTTCCAGAGGAGCAAGACAGAGAGAAAGAAAGGCAGACCCGGCACTGGAAAACGAAAAAAAAGAAGGTAAAGTGCTAATATTGTATTTTGCATTCTTTTCTACTGATGTTTTCCTCAAGACGCTTGAGGAAATGCTGAAAGAGCATGAGGAAACACATGCTATTGTGTCAATGGAAGAGCAGATGATGGTTTTTGATTGATTGATTGAGACTTTTATTAGTAGGTTGCACAGTGAAGTACATATTCCGTACAATTGACCACTAAATGGTAACACCCGAATAAGTTTTTCAACTTGTTTAAGTCGGGGTCCACTTAAATTGATTCATGATACAGATATGGTGATGATTTTATACTTCATTTTTTATTATAATGGTAACCACATCAGTTTTGAAGTAACCCTCAAGCAGAGCGACAAAAACATGCAATTAAGAGATGAAAATAATAGTTTGACATGCCTTAATCTACACTGTCTTTGCGGGGAGATGACATCACCCCAAGCTCTGGCTATGGAAACTAGGGAGCGCTCCAAGTAGTTATTTACCGAATAATAAAAAATGTATTGATATTATGGTAAAGGAGCAAAAAATACTGAAATAAATCTTGTTGGTGAAATTCCTGTCATCCAGACGCTTTGGGTCCTTTAATTCGACAACTCCTCCAACTTGTCAAGTGTTCTTTTTATTACTAAAAAGTGCCCGCTTAAGTCGACGTCAACATAATCGGTCAACTGC
>NC_084560.2:31392920-31402920 GCF_033978685.3 Nerophis lumbriciformis
TTCTTGTTTGGTGTGGGTTCACAGTGTGGCGCATATTTGTAACAGTGTTAAAGTTCTTTATACGGCCACCCTCAGTGTGACCTGTATGGCTGTTGACCAAGTATGCTTGCATTCACTTGTGTGTGTGAAAAGCCGTATATATTACGTGATTGGATTGGCACGCAAAGGCAGTGCCTTTAAGGTTTATTGGTGCTCTGTACTTCTCCCTACATCCGTGTACCAATCCGTACAGCGGCGTTTTAAAAAGTCATACATTTTACTTTTTGAAACCGATACCGATAATTTCCGATATTACATTTTAAACCATTTATCGGCTGATAATATCGGCAGTCCGATATTATCGGACATCTCTAGTAAATATAGCATAATTTTAAACAACCTACTTATTAGACTCAGCATTTTGGATTGGAATATTTGAGTTATATCACGTAATATGTCACAAAAGCTCTTTAAAAGTATATTTTCAAAACTTTTTGTGAAATCTAAGCTGGTAAAAATAGCACAATGCAAAAATTTAATATGTATTTCAACCAGCAGACAGCATTTTGGTTTTAAACATTTGAGTCACATTGAGTAATTTAACACGAAAGCTCTTTCAAAGTATATTTTAAAAGCTTTTTGTCAAATATCAGCTTGTAACAAGCGGTAGTAAATGGATGGATGGATGGGGGCTTGTAAAAATGGCAGATTTTGAAGATAAGATACAAATTTTCCAGGCAGACGACATTTTTATTTGGAATATTTGAGTTCTGTCATTGTATATTTCTCACAAAAGCTTTTTAAAAGTATATTTTAGAAGCTTATTGTAAAATCTAAGATAGTAAAAACAGCATGATTTTATACATCCAACATATTCTAGCCAGCAGACGGCATTTTGCTTTGGAAAACTTGAGATACGTCCTGTAATAAATCAAGAAAACTCTTTAAACGTTTTTAAAAATCTTTTTGTGAAATCTAAACCTGCAAAAATTGCAGCATGTAAAATCAGATATGTATTTACATTCAACCCACCAGACAGCATTGTTGGTTTGGAATATTAGAGCCACGTCACGTAATATGGCACAACAGCTATTCAAAACATGTTTTATAAGTTGTTTCTGAAATACATTCTTGTAAAAGAGAATGCAAAAATTACTTTAGTAATAACTCAGCAGATTACATTTTGGTTTGGAATATTTTAGTTATGTCATGCCCTTAAAAAGTATATTTGGCAGCTTTTGGTGAAATCTAAAATGGTAAAATTAGTAGACTGTAAAAATCAGATACGTATCAAACACACCAGATGACATTTTGGTTTGGCGTATTTGAGTTATGTCATGGAATAAGTCAGGAAAGCTCTTTAAAAGTAAATTTTATAAGCTTCTTATAAAATCTAAGATGGCAAATATAGTAGAGTAAAAAAATAACCTACGTTTTTAACCTAGCAGATGACATTTTGGTTTGGAATATTTGAGCTATGCCATGTAATAAGTCTCAAAAAGCTCTTTAAAAGTCTATTTTAGAAACTTTTTGTGACATCAAACTGGTAAATATACCAGAATATCATTTTAGGATACACAAAAGACAACATTTTGGCTTGGAATGTTTTGTTTTAGTTAAGTCATGCAATAAATCCCAAGAGCTGTTCTTGATTGCCTTTTGGTCACATGACAAAAACACCAGTGTCAACGTTTAGGTAACTGCACCAGAGCGAAACTCACCGAGTAGATTTTTTCCAGAGTACCAAACCCCAATGAGGGCACATACTCACGTTAAATCTTCCTCCGAGCCGAGTGTCTCTCCCGCGTGGATGTCACTGGTCGACTGGCTGAGTTTGGCGTTGAACTCCTCGCCGGTTCTTTTACTCTTCCCGAAAAGACGAGACTTCAGGGACTTTATTTTGGACTTCCTGGGTCCTAACAGACACATGTTACCTCAGACTATGCCCTCTGCATGTGTACAATCTTGGTCAGATGATCTCACCTGAGCTGTCCTCACTACCGTCCTCTGCATCTCCCCAGAAGGCCTCCATGCCTGGAAGCACAGAAAGCATCCGGGAACATTTTAGAGCAGACCTGGAAAAATTAAGGCCCGGGGGCCACATGCTTTTCAATCTGACCCGCCGGATATTCCCAAATTTTGGATGGAAACTGTAGCTGCCATTATGATGTGCAGTGATGTTCTCTAATTACCGTAAGTCTTGAACTATACAAAGTATTTCAATGGTTGGAATCTGTGCTTTGGCATGATATTTTAGTGACTAGCGTTGTCCCGATGCCAATATTATTTCGATACTTTTCGATACTTTTCTAAATAAAGGGGACCGGAAAACATTGCATTATTGGCTTTATTTTAACAAAAAATCTTAGTGTGTGGCGGGCCGCTACTTTTCAGAGGCGGTATGGTACCGAATATGAATTATTAGTATCGCGGTACTATACTAATACCCGTATACCGTACAACCCTACTAGTGACTATGGTAAACTACGTCACGGCATTTCAGACGAGGCACCAAGCAGTGTGGGTGGGGAGCGTTTCCACAGAGTGTTTCCAGAGCGGCCAGCCTGAAATGCGAGTGCCAGGGACAGACGCAGAAGGAGATTTTTACAAGAAAGTTCTAAAGCCTAGTGATATATCAGATGTATCAGATTGTAGATGTTTTTTTGTTTTTTTTAAGAGATGTCCGATAATATCGGCCGATAAATGCTTTAGAATGTAATATCGGAAATTATCGGTATCGGGGTTTTTTGTTATCTGTATTGTTTTTATTTATTTATTTATTTTTATTTTTTATTAAATCAACATAAAAAACACAAGATACACTTACAATTAGTACACCAACCCAAAAAAAACCAAAAGGGTTGTTTCTTTCTGTTAGTAATATTCTGGTTCCTACATTATATATCAATATATATCAATACAGTCTGCAAGGGATACAGTCCGTAAGCACACATGATTCTGCGTGCTGCTGGTCCACTAATAGTACTAACCTTTAACAGTTAATTTTACGCATTTTCATTAATTACTAGTTTCTATGTAACTGTTTTTATATTATTTTACTTTCTTTTTTATTCAAGAAAATGTTTTTAATTTATTTATCTTTTTTTTTTTTTTTTTTTTGAAAAGGACCTTATCTTCACCATACATGGTTGTCCAAATTAGGCATAATAATGTGTTAATTCCACGACTGTATATATCGGTATCGGTTGATATCGGTATCGGTAATTAAGGGTTTGGTCAATATCGGAATATCGGATATCGGCAAAAAGCCATTATCGGACATCCCTAGTTTTTTTACCCTTCGCGTTCATATTTCGCTGTGTTTGTTGCATTTTTGTTGCATTTGGCTTGATTGTAAAATATGTGGATGGAGAGGGGGTGTGACTTTCATATGTTCTCAACATTCAGGGTTTTATCGGGTTTTATCGTTCATAGAAAAATTTAAAATTCCATTCCGTTTTTAAGGCGGTCTGTCATAACATTTTTAGCATTCGATCAGACTTTATTGTGAGGTTTTGTATTAGTTTTCCTAAAAATAGATATACCAGCCCCCAGACACATTTTTTTCTCTAAATATGGCCCCCCGAGTCAAAATAATTGCCCAAGCCTGTTTTAGAGCATGTTTGGACACAATGTCGCTGATCTAACATGAAGAGAAGTGACTCTGTTTCGTACACTGTAAAAAAAATCCTATTTTTATGCTTAATTTACTCTAAATTTCTACTGTAATTTTTCTATTTTTTTAAAATAGTTTATAAAACTGTAGAATTGAAGACATTATCTGTAAATAAACAATCCGCCTGTTATTTTAAGTAATATGCCAGTAATGACAAACTATGTATATTTCTATTTTTTTACAGAAAAATACCAAATTAATTATACATAGCATTTTCTGTTTTCTTAAATTACTTTCAAATTCATGTAAAATTACAGTAATTATCTTTCATTAAATATGTAGCTTGTTATATAAAAGTCTATGTCCATACTAACAATCTACGTATTTTTCTGCAGAACTGTTTGCATCGTCACTTTATTAAAGGTGGTTGATCTTAACAATTCAGAAAAACTCTGTAGAATAAAGGTATTTTTCTGCAGAACTGTTTGCATTGTCACTTAATTAAAGGTGGTTGATCTTAATAATTTAGTAAAAATCTGTAAAATTACGATATTTTTCCGCAAAACGTTTCATGAAAATTTCTGTAAATATAATGTTTTTGATCATTATTTGGTTTACAATGTTTTACTTTAATTTTATGGTTTTCGTTGATGACCATTTTTTTACAGATTTTTTTTTTTTACAGTGTAGCGCTCATGTTTGCACATAAGTCATGCAACAGCTTGGACCATGTCCATTGTGGTTCAAAGGTTTATTGCTCTTATCAGAACAAACCTTGGTGTGTGCAATGTTGTCACCTGCTAATGAGATCCAGTAAGACAACCAGAATATTAAAAACAGCTCTCACTATGATCCAAACTGCGTTGAATTACTCATTTTTACTGAGCATACTGTCCAATACTAGACATCAACTCACACTAAAGTACACTCAAGTGCTTGTTAAAATCTATCATGTCCAAGCGTCAATCTAAATCCCAGGTGTCTTTCCCCCTGTGCAAGTCAAGTCATGTCCTAATCTTAATAATGCCAGTGCAAAGATTCTGCTCTCCAATTAGAGGTTGTACAAGTTGTGAAGAACCAGTCCTGCGAAATGTCACGCCAGACCTCAGCATCAAATCAGTCGCCGAGTGCAGTGTTTTTCAACCATTGTACCGCGGCACACTCGTGTGCCGTGGGATACAGTCTGGTGTGCCGTGGGAGATTATCTAAATTCACCTATTTGGGTTAAAAATATTTTTTGCAAACCAGTAATTATAGTCTGCAAATTATGTGTTGTTGTTGAGTGTCGGTGCTGTCTAGAGCTCGGCAGAGTAACTGTGTAATACTCTTCCATATCAGTAGGTGGCAGCCGGTAGCTAATTGTTTTGTGGATGTCGGAAACAGCGGGAGGCAGCGTGCAGGTAAAAAGGTTTCTAATGCTTAAACCAAAAATAAACAAAAGGTGAGTGCCGCTAAGAAAAGGCATTGAAGCTTAGGGAAGGCTGTGCGGAACAAAACTAAAATTGAACTGGCTACAAAGTCAACAAAAACAGAATGCTGGACGACAGCAAAGACTTACTGTGGAGAAAAGACGGCGTCCACAATGTACATCCGGACATGACATGACAATCAACAATGTCCCCACAAAGGAGGATAAAAACAACTGAAATATTCTTGATTGCTAAAACAAAGTAGATGCGGGAAATATCGCTCAAGGAAGACATGAAACTGCTACAGGTAAATACCCAAAAAATCGGAGCGCAAGACAAGAACTAAAACACTACACACAGGAAAACAGCAAAAAATACAAAATAAGTCAGGGCGTGATGTGACAGGTGGTAACAGTACACCTACTTTGAAACAAGAGCTATATTGATGCATGCTTGGTTATGGTTTAAAGTCATATCCAAAATTTGCGACAACGACTTTTTACTGTCAACTGAGTTTCGTTTTTTTAGTGATTTCTGCTGGTGGTGTGCCTCCGGATGTTTTCAACGCAAAAAAATGTGCCTTGGCTCAAAAAAGGTTGAAAAACGCTGGCCTAGTGGTTTGAGTGTCCACCCTGAGTTTGGTAGGTTGTGAGTTCAAACCCCGGCCTGAAAATGGGACCCATTACCTCCCTGCTTGGCACTCAGCATCAAGGGTTGGAATTGGGGGTTAAATCACCAAAAATGATTCCCTGGTGCGGTCACCGGTGCTGCTCACTGCTCCCCTCACCTCCCAGGGGGTGATCAAGGGTGATGGGTCAAATGCAGAGAATAATTTCGCCACACCTAGTGTGTGTGTGACAATCATTGGTACTTTAACTTTAAAGCATTGAATATAGGTCGCCTCTTATAAGTGACCTTTCTTTAATGATCCTCTACCGATATAAAATGTGAGCGGAATCCATCCATTTTTGAGAGAAGAGTTTTCACTTTACAGTAAGAAAGAAAAAAATTAAGTAAATAATAGGCTAATCTTGCATAATGGTTGTAATGAAACGTGAGTGCAATGTTAGCACTTGGGCTAACATAGCTACGCTAGGGTTCCTAACGTTTGTGTCCTCTTATACCACTCCTTAAAGTGACTTTGAGCTATGTGAAATATGGCATCAAGTGCAGATCTACCATAATGTTGCTGTTAAAATGTGAGTGTAATGTTAGTACTGTAGCTAAAATACGTAACTATGCTGGTGTTGCAAACATTTTTGTCCTCCTGTCCCACTCTTTAAAGCAGCCTGGCGTATAACGCAAAACTACATTTTTTTACCTATTGGCACCTGCTGTATTTAGGATATGCATTACTCCCGAAATTTTTAAAAGGAACCGTGGAAGCATGGGGGAGATATTTATAAAATAATCTTGCCTTCCTTCAGACTTCTGCCAAACGAACCTCTTGAAATTTGCAAAACCTGTGACATTTTTTTGCACCGATGAGGTCACCGGACTGCCCATCATGCTGTGGGGCAGACTTGCTCGTACATGCACATGCACCCTCCGCTGTTGCCATTTTTTAATACAAAGTAGCCTATAGTTCCAACCTATTCTGTCAGTAGACTCGCTATGGAAGCGCTAAACACTACAAAAAAAAATGGTGAGGAGAAGACGCTGTCGCAGTGGAGGCACGTAAATAAGACGGCCCACAAAATGGAGCATCCTGAAGAGTTAGAAAGTCACTTAAAAAAGATCTGTAAAACATAATCTATGCAAAATACTGACCAAAGAACCACCATTACATGTAATGTAGACCAGTCATTTTCAACCTTTTTTGAACCAAGGCACATTTTTTGTGTTGACAAAATCCGGAGGCACACCACCAGCAGAAATCATTAAACAACGAAACTCAGTTGACAGTAAAAAGTCGTTGTCGCAATTGTTGGATATGACTTTAAACCATAACCAACCATGCATCAATATAGCTCTTGTCTCAAAGTAGGAACCAACCATGCATCAATATAGCTCTTGTCTCAAAGTAGGTGGACTGTCACCACCTGTCACATCACGCCGTGACTTATTTTGAGTTTTTTGCTGTTTTCCTGTGTGTAGTGTTTCAGTTCTTGTCTTGCGCTCCAATTTTGGTGGCTTTTTCTCTTTTTTTGGTATTTTCCTGGAGCAGTTTCAGGTCTTCCTTTGAGCGATATTTCCCGCATCTACTTTGTTTTTATCCTTCTTCGTGGGGACTTTGTCGATTGTCATGTCATGTTCGGATGTTACATTGTGGACGCCATCTTTGCTCCACAGTAAGTCTTTGCTTTCGTCCAGCATTCTGTTTTTGTTTACTTTGTAGCCAGTTCAGTTTTAGTTTCGTTCTGCATAGCCTTCCCTAATCTTCAATGCCTTTTCTTAGGGACACTCACCTTTTATTTATTTTTGGTTTAAGCATTAGACACTCTTTTACCTCCATGCTGCCTCCCGCTGTTTCCGAAAACTACAAAGCAATTAGCTACCTGCTGCCACCTACTGATATGGAAGAGTATTACACGGTTACTCTGACCAGCTCTCGACAGCACCGACACTCAACAACAACACATCATTTACAGACTATAATTACTGGTTTGCAAAAAATATTTTTTACCCCAAATCGGTGAAATTAGATAATCTCCCACGGCACACTAGACTGTATCTCACGGCACACTAGTGTGCCGCGGCACAGTGGTTGAAAAACACTGATGTAGACCACAAGGAAGTGTTTTAAATGTAGAAAAAAATCATAATATCAATCAATCAATCAATGTTTATTTATATAGCCCTAAATCACAAGTGTCTCAAAGGGTTGCACAAGCCACAACGACATCCTCTGTTCAGATCCCACATCAGGGCAAGGAAAAACTCAACCCAGTGGGATGACAATGAGAAACCTTAGAGAGGACCGCAGATGCCCCCAGGGCGACCGGTGCAATGGACGTCGAGTGGATCTAGCATAATATTGTGAAAGTCCAGTCCATGGTGGATCTAACATAATAGTGAGAGTCCAGTCCATAGTGGGGCCAGCAGCAGACCATCCCGAGCGGAGACAGGTCAGCAGTGCAGAGATGTCCCCAACCGCTGCACAGGCGAGCGGTCCACCCTAGGTCCCGACTTTGGACAGCCAGCACTTCAATATGGCCCCTTTAATGCTATGTTGTTGTATGTTATATTGCATCTATTTACATTGGACAAGTGCAGACCTAGCAGGATGTATCATGGTCAAATGTGAGTGCAATGTTAGCATTGTAGTTAACATAGCTATGCTAGTGTTGTATGTGGTACATAACATCTATTTGATGGACAAGTGCAGAGTTACAGAGTGTATGTCAAAAAAATGGCGCTTCTTGGAGCCACTTTTTACAGTGTGAAAACAGCTCATTAGCATTAAATCTACAGACACACTTTCTTAAAAGCACTCCGAGGTTTCTCATTGTGCCCATTGGGTTGAGTTTTTTCTTGCCCTGATGTGGGATCTGAGGATGTCCTTGTGGCTTGTGCAGCCCTTTGAGACATTCGTGATTAAGGGTTGTGTAAGTAAACTTTGATTGATTGATTGACTTTAGACCAGTGGTTCTTAACCTTGTTGGAGGTACCGAACCCCACCAGTTTCATATGCGCATTCACTGAACCCTTCTTTAGTGAATAATAAAATGTTTTTTTTTTCAAATTCAAGTAAAAGTCATATGTTTTTTTACTGGTGCACAAAATGAACTGTGCTTGAACATCACCTTGTTCAAAGAACAAAACCAACACAGTGCATGAACTCACAACAAATGACACACCTTACACACATTATCATGAATAGATTAACGTGGACCCCGACTTAAACAAGTTGAAAAAACGTATTCGGGTGTTACCATTTAGTGGTCAATTGTACGGAATATGTACTGTACTGTGTAAACTGTACTGTTTCATATAATGTATTCTCTTCCTTTGCAATCTGCTAGTAAAAGTTTCAATCGATCAATCAAACAACCTGCAAATCAGATGGAAAATTAGAGGGAACGTTGTTTGAGGGGTATCCATAATACACTGATAGGGAGAAGTTTTTATTTACACGATAAGTCGGATGTGTCTTTACCTCCGTAGCGGAGGCTCTGCCGAACCCCTGAGGTCAACTCACCGAACCCCTAGGGTTCGATCAAACCCAGGTTAAGAACCACTGCTTTTGACAGTCTAAATTCCAACATCAAGGCAAGATTTTGGACAACACACTCAGAATTGTTGAAAAATACTTTAACATGGGACTTTGTATAAGGATGTGTAGCAAAGCCTGTTTGTTTTAAAGTGGTGGTAAATAGATAAAGCGGGTTGATCGAGCGAGGAGCGGGTCAGAGAAGGGAGTTTTTAATCCTTCATGACGTCTATAAAACTTGAAGAGTGATCAGAGCGCCTCCTTTGTCAGAAAACAAAGTGAGGGAGATGAACGATTTTTCTCACGTTTGGTGCTCATAAACAGGATCTAGGGCAGGGGTGTCAAACGTACGGCCCGAGGGCCGAATCAGGCCCGCGAACAGGTTTTATACGGCCCGTGGGATGAGTATAAAAATTAACCTGAAATTTGTGAATGAAATAATCAGCTGTTCTAAATATGTCGCAATAGCAATTATTTGTAGATGATGCTACATATGTACAAAATAAACCACATGATGTTAGTACATCAGTCGAGGAAAATGATCAAATTACATAAATAACATACTGTAATTTGATTTTAATATAATTTGTTTATCTTGATAGATTGAAACATTAACACCACTGATAAACATTTTCACATAATTTATTCAGAAAATATAAATAACGACAAATAACGATAGAGTACTATTAACCGCAACATGTAAGTGTGAAAAAACCCCAACAACATTATGATTTGCACATTTTCAGAATGTGCTTGTTCTATTTTTAAACAAAAAAATAATACTCTGATGTGGTCTTTATTTTTAACTTATTGTGCCATGATATTACCAGTCCAGCCCACTTG
>NC_084560.2:31407920-31507920 GCF_033978685.3 Nerophis lumbriciformis
CCAAGGCATGGGTAACTTACACATCTGTGAAGGCACCATTAATGCTGAAAGGTACATACAGGTTTTGGAGCAACATATGTTGTCATCCAAGCAACGTCATCATGGACGCCCCTGCTTATTTCAGCAAGACAATGTCAAGCCACGTGTTACAACAGCGTGGCTTCATAGTAAAAGAGTGCTGGTACTAGACTGGCCTGCCTGTAGTCCAGACCTGTCACCCATTGAAAATGTGTGGCGCAATATAAGGTCTAAAATACAATGGAGACCCCGGACTGTTGAACTACTCAAGCTGTACATCAAGCAAAAACGGGAAACAATTCCACCTGAAAAGCTTCAAAAATTGGTCTCCTCAGTTCCCAAATGTTTACTGAGTGTTGTTAAAAGGAAAGGCCATGTAACACAGTGGTAAAAATGCCCTTTTGCCAACTTTTTTGCAATGTGTTGCTGCCATTAAATTCTGAGTTAATGATTATTTGCAAAAAAAAATTAGTTTCTCAGTTCGAACATTAAATATCTTGTCTTTGCAGTGTTTTCAGTTGAATATAAGTTGAAAAGGATTTGCAAATCATTGTATTCTGTTTTTATTTACACAACGTGTCAACTTCACTGGTTTTGGGTTTTGTATATACTCCAGCCTTTATATAGACCTTTTTTTTTTAGACCAGTTGATCTGCCCTCTCTCTTTTCTGCTCTGGCCTCCTCTCCTGCATGGCGAGGTTGTAAGGTGGCCACGGATCAGGAGGCGCTCGCTGTTCCAAGTTGAGACCAGGGGTGGACCACTCCTCTATGCATCAGTCGATGACGCCTCAGCGCTACGACCTGTCTACATACAGGAGGATCCCCCTGCTGACCTCTCCACGGACTGGACTGTCACATTATTAACCCTATCCATCCATTGCACTGGTCCCCCCACCTCTGCGGTCTCTTCTAAGGTTTCACATTGTTCCCATTGGGTTGAGTTCTTTTTTCGCTGATGTGAGATCAGAGTCTGTGTTAGACCCCTGATATTTTTAGTATTTGAGTAAATTTGATTATAACATTATTTTTTTTTGTTTTTAAATATGGCACCGGTCACCACTATATCTTACTGTAACTGACGAAAAAATTAAGTCAAGTGGCCAAATATTTGACATTTACAATAAAATGCTAAAAAACTACCCTGGACTCAAATGTGAATTAATTATTTTGGCATATTTGACATCATACCCCCAAAGAAATTAAAAACAACTATTGAATGTGGCATACTAGATATGGGAAGGAGTATGTAGGCCACCGGAATGCAGTCTACCAGGAAGAGGTAGCGTGCCGGAAGCGCATCAACATTTTTTTTATATTTGTCTTCCCCGATGAGGCTCGTCATCACACAAATCCACGCCACACTACCAGATGTTGATGTGGATTACCCCCTGAAGCATGTGGACTGAGGCCTGGGGTGGAGCTGGGGGGTGGGGGCATTTACACCATTCATGGATGTAATCGACACCTAAAGGTAACAAGCAAGCCTGGCATGTTGTTCTGTATGCGCATACTGAAATAGAGTTTGTAAACAAGCATTTATTGGGATAATTATTAGACGACGCATGCGCGCCTCTTATGGATTATCATATTCCCTCGGGGGCATGCAGATAAGAACTGTGCATATCGAGATTAAGGCCGATAGATAATCCGATCATAGTTTGAACTCACACGGGTCATAAATCATTCAAACAGTTTCTCTTCCACATTTTGTCTGTTCTACTAACACACCTGCAGAGAGTTAACACAAGATTATTATGCCTTTAAAAATGTAAATAAACCTTAGTGATAATATACAGTAATAAAAAAATTAAAGGAACTAGCGAGCCAATCAAAATAACTTTTACGAATCACCCAAACACTTGACCACAATAATTCAGCTAATTTGCTAAAAAGTTAAATTAATGACACGAGACAGTACTCTTGAGCAATAAACGTTTATTTAATGTGCTGAACGAGCATAAAAATATTCAAATCAAGGTAGCCATTAGAGTCGCTAGTTTGATACCATGGGGAATAAACACAATTTAGTTAGTTAGCTCAGGCTAATTTAACCCCTGTTTACTTAATGTTAGCAATAATTAAGTCTAGCTTTAATACTCAGTAAAATACTGTTGGCATAAGATAATAACATTAGGATCTTAACACATCACATGTATGGTCTTATATATTTTTAGGCGTATTTCACTTTTTTGTGTTAATATAATGTAAAATCCATTGGGAATATGTCGTAGCATATTAGCATATCTCATGTTATATTCTTAAGTATATTTTACTCTGTGTTAACACTATATCAAATCCAATTGGAATTTGCTAACGGCCTTAGCATGTTAACATATCTCATGATATAAAGTCCATCCATCCATCCATCCATTTTCTACCGCTTATTCCCTTTGGGGTCGCGGGGGGCGCTGGAGCCTATCTCAGCTACAATCGGGCGGAAGGCGGGGTACACCCTTCCGCCAAGGAAGGGTGTACCCTTCCTTGGGTAAAAATATGATATAAAGTGTATTTCATTTTGTTTGCGTTAACACTATGTAAAATCCAATTGGAACCTGCTAACAGCGTTATTAGCATGTTAAAATATCGGAATGATATAAAGAGTATTTAACTTTGTTTGCGTTAACACTATCTAAATTCAATTGGAACCTGCTAACAGGGTTATTAGCATGTTAAAAAAATCTCATGATATAAAGCAGGGGTCCCCAAACTACGGCCCGCGGGCCGGACCTGGCCCCCCAGCCTCCAAAATCCGGCCCACAGGAAGTCCCAAATTAAACTTTTTTTTTTTTTTTTAAATCTTTTCTTTCTAATCCATTTTTTACCGCTTGTTACTCTTGGTGTCTCCTAGCCGCTCAGGCAAATCATATTGTCTAAAAATGAATTTTACCATCGATAACGTGACAATGTTAAATGTTGATGAACATCAATGTTAATTGATGTTAAATGACAAAACGGATTATAAAGACAATGTGTGTATATATATATATATATATATATATATATATATATATATATATATATATACAGCCTGGCCCCCGGCCAAATTTTTTTAACCCAATGCGGCCCCCGAGTCAAAAAGTTTGGGGACCCCTGATATAAAGTGTATTTCACTTTGTTTGTGTTAACACTATGTAAAATCCAATTGGAATCTGCTAACAGGGTTATTAGCATGTTAAAATATCTCATGATATAGTATATTTCACTTTTTTGTGGGTAATCTTTATAAACTCTCCAGAAAACATGTAAACACACAATCCAAGTAAAGTAACCTTCGACCAATAACTAAAGTGTGAGCTCAATGGTTTTGAGTTATGTCACGTAACAAGGCACTAAGGCTCTTTTAAAGTATATTTTAGAAACTTAAAGAAAAACAATCTAATCTGGTAACAATAGCAAAATGTAAAAATAACCTCTGTATTAACCACCATTTCGCTTTGGAATGTTTCAGTCACGTCACAAAAGCTCTTTTAAAGTATATTTTAAAAGCTTTTTTCTGACATCTTCATTAACTCTACAGAAGAAATGTAAACACACATTCCAGTCGTACATACTTTGTATTTGAGTCAAAAGTATCCTTTAACCATTAACTGTAGTGTGAGCTCAATGATCATCATGCACCTGCAGGCATGATTGAGATGAATTTATAATCTCAATTCTTGCCAACTGTGCACAACCACTCTATAAGTATTGCATTTGACATATTTGCATGTTGTTGTTTTTATTGCATAATCTGCATCTTAAGTATTGTCTCTATTTGACAATTCAGTGTAGACTGAATTAGCATCACATTTTACAATAATAGTAATAAATCTACATTGTAATTATTGACTGCAATTAACAAGAGGCTATTCAAAGGATTTAAGAATGATAATTAAGACCTTTTATTAAAAGATTTCACCAAAAGATAGAAACACCACTTTTTTTCAAGAGCACAAAGAAAAGATGAATAGGTTAAATTTTTGTTATACACGATAATGGGTAAGACAAATCAACATGACATATTTTTTTAAAATAAGGAAATATTTCCTCATAGAGTTTTGGTGTGTTTTGTGTGGAAAATGTCTACTGTGGTCTCGTGGCACTGCCTCAGGTCGTAGTCACAATATCCAACGGAGAATCGGCCCTGTTGGTCGGTCAGAGGTCACAGCAAATTGTTAAACGTACCAAATTTAAAATGTGAAGAAAAACAAATATGGATGAAACAAAAACTCACTTTGGGTCTCTTGAAGTAATCCAGCCCTCTTCCAATTTTGATGATCCAGCCGTTATCAAACCTGGAAGTATTTAGCATTTAAATCAATGCCACCAGTGTTGTGGTAAAATTTACATTTTAGTAATCTCTTGTCTAACAACCAAGTAACAGTACTTGTGTGATTTATGTTGTATTGCTTCTCTTCGCTGCATTGGCCTGTTCCGTGTCTAAAAGATCTGACTCTTTCATAGCCCCCGGCTAAATTATTCGGTACCTGCGGGGATAGTGTTTTGGAATATTTCCTACTCTGTAAATAAATGTTCAGAGAAAGCTAAGGGTCTTTTAAGTATTTATTTTGAGATCCCAAATAAACAGAGTGGAGCGCAATAAGGTTGTGCTACTAAGAAAAGAGAAAGAAGGGCAAAAGAGAGCCAGACAAAAAACCCTTCAGGTCCTTATGCCATGAGAGCGGAGGGTGGTTGAGTGATGTGTCGGGTATGGAGGGAAGCATGGGCTAGTACAGAATACAGTCTTTTTCCCAGATTTACAGCAGGTGGGAGTGTAGGCTCCAAGAATGTATTAAGGTCATAAACATGTCTGTTTTCTTTAGACAAAAAACAGGCCCCAGACAGCTAAGAAAGAGTAACACTACACAAGCATTTAGACTAAAATTGTGGTTTGGACAAGAGATTACTAAAATATTAATTTTGCCACCAGAACATTTGCTCTGCTTGGTTCTTCTTACACCCAGCCCCCAGTCCTTAGCTTCCAAGAACATAGGACAAAGACTGTTGAGATGTTCTCCTAATGTGTTTCTTTTGTGATTGATGGTGTATTACTGCCGATTCCAAAGGGTTAACCAAAACATTTCTGTTTGCAACCAGATAGTCCTTTTATTTTATCCTCCTCCCCCCAAAAGGGCCACTTCCCCCAGCCCCTCCTCCTCTCTTCTCACATTCCCAAGGCGGGATATAAAGATCTGGAAGTTTCTTCTCTCACTCTCTTTTTTCCCCCTCTAAGCAGCATAGACTTGCTCCTATGTAGTGAACTGATGTCATTTCAGGATTCAAATTATTACTTAAACGACCTCAGCGTACTCTGGACATGTCTTTATTGAAAAGGAAAAAATTCCAAAACAAGGGGGACCTCAAAAGTTGGGTGAAAAAGAGCCAAGTCGGATTGCGATGATAACCGTACAACCAGGATATTTCTTTTGTCAGCGATACAAACTCCAGGGTAAAATATAAACCAATGTCCAGTGCAGAGGACGCAGGGTCGTTACTGGCAAGTATAAAAATAACTGTCCTAACATACAAAGGTTGACCTTTTTTTACACTTCTTTTGACAGCAAGGGATGCTAAAAAACAACAACTCAGCTTTAAAAAGGGTCCCTCTACACTTTTAACACTGCCACTGTGTGACTTTTTTGGTTTACGAGTTTGAATATTAACAGACGTTAACTCAATTTACATAATTTTCTATGGGAAATTTGTTTGAATGCAAATATTAAAAGTTCAACCACTGTACACACCAATGACAAAGTGCCTGTGTGTGTGGGGCTGCTGTACCTGATCTCCCTGTCATGGATGGTGGAGGAGTACTGCAGGTCCAGAGTGACGCCATGAGCGTTGAGGCTGTCCTTCAGCTCGGCCATAGCGCTTCTCTGTTGGCTAGCATCAGCCTGCAGAACAGTGCACGTCGATGGGGGGGTGATGGGAAATAACTTTAAAACTCCACGACCGTCTCAAATCCATCATGAGGTGATGGCCAGCTGTTAGAAATCGGTTGTTGATTAATCATGCCTTGAAGCAGTTGAGTGAAATTTGAGTGCAATAGTTGGCTGTAACCAGCAGAGGTGCTGTTGATTCACTTGCAGTCATGATTAACATAAACAAATTATAATTATACATTGGCTATTTCTGCATTAGAGCAGCGCCCCACCAGATGAAAATGTGTGGATGTTTACCCCCATGGTGGTAAAAAATTAAAACTTAATAACTAAACATTTAAATAAATAAACTCAATATGTTTTTACATAATTTTTAACTATTGAAAATGTGTGTAATTGTCATCATCATAATGATAAATGAGTGTAGCACAGTAGCTCTCCACTACTTACTGGAGTTACGTACCAAAACCCATAAAAGATCCATAAAAAGCCCTAAAAAAGCCTATTTTATATATTCTTAACCATATAATATGCTTCTGTAAGTTAATACATTCTCTTTAAATTCAGTTTTACACTAAACAATTACAGGGATACAGTATACAATATTGTATTTACCAAACATGCAGTTATGCAACATCTCACCTTGCAGGAGCATCTTTCTGCTGGAAAATGTTATTGACTTGAGACAGCGCTATCTGCTGCATCCAATGCGGCAGAACGCTTTTTCACTTGCAAACCACTTTCTATTTATATTAAAATGTAAAAGCTAAGTATTTACACTCTTAAACACAAAAAAAAAAAAAGGTTAATAGGCGGGGATCTGCTGTACGCTTTTCTTTTTTGTAAGTGATTGTAAGATAAAGTTACCAAATATGATTTTTGCTCTGATAACTTTTTTCTGGCGCCGACTTTCCCTCTCCTTTCTCTGATGTGTGTGGGCAGTAAAACCCCAAGTTGCCAGGCAACTTGCAGCTGATTCATTTATTTCGTGGGCCTGGTAGAAAGTGTTTGTTGGCAGGGAAAAAGACCTACTTCATCTGACGAGGTGAGGAGATGGATGGTCTTCACTTTGCAGGATGCTTTGAGCAACATCTCGCAGAACCGCAGGAAGTTGTACAGCTGTGGTGCAAACAACAAAATATCGATCACAATCTGAGATCCAATACCTACAGTAAGCAGTGTTGGCGTAAACGCACCTTTTGTGTCTTTTTACGCATTGAAATCAGAAAGGACGCGGATTTCCGGAAGTCTGCGCGTCCGCCAGACACTGATTTTATGAAAAAAAATTTACCGCCCGGTTTGCTTCTTTTTTGTATTTTTTTAATCGATTATCGCTTTCCGTCTGTGTTTTGTTTTGTTTATATTTGAAATATATACACCTACAACTTCTTTAATAAAAATATAGAACAAACTACTGGCAGCGGCAAAGTTTAGATCCATGAAGGAAAGAAGAAAGTGAATGGATGTTTATAACTGAAAAAATTTACATATGCATAAAAATGTGTTTTCTTTTGTCTTATTTTTTCAATGAATTAAAGTTTACGACAACCTTTTTCCAAAACACAATATAGAATGTGAGATATAACAGGATAATGCTTACATTTATCATTTGTTTTCAAAACTGTTACAAAAAAGTCGGACCCCAAAAATGTACCGTGGGACCCCAAAAATTGACTGTGCGACCCCATTTTTATGACTTGCTGGGGTCCCTGGGACGCCTTTTTTGAAAATTCCTAGCACCAACACTGAGTAAGTGTAGCTAATCGGGATGTTTCCATCAGTGTTTAATGCTGCCGATAATAATTATCACATGTATTAACTGTAGCTTTTCAATTTACTTATGTTGAGTGCTATTGAAAGTTTAACAATATCAACACAATATTCCAACTAGTTGCTTATTTTCTTTTATTACATACAATTAATTGAGTAAAACAAAGACAACATTACACAAAAACTATACAAAAGCAAAAACTACTATACCTGCTCCTTATTTTGCCCTCGAAGAAATAGTAAACATGAACAAAAAAACAAGAAAAAATTATTTTGTAAAAATAATGATCTAATCACTCTAGTATTCTATCATATTCTGATACTACCCTTGGTTTAGGTTGTATTCACCCGACGTCATGTCAGGCTCATTAAATATGTCAGACTCCAAGTAGTGGGCCAGCGAGCCAGCGAGTCTGTTGTCATAGTGTTCTGGGCGGCATTTTGCCTTTCTTGAAGAAAAATGCCCTATGCTTGTGTTGTTTTCGGCTGTTGGAACCCTTCAAATCGCTAAAAGGATAAACGTTTCTTCAGAGTCCCTTAAGAGGTAGTCAAGAAGGGCAAAAGAGTGCAAGATTTTATGAAAAAAGCAACAAGAAAAGTGGCACACACTCCAGTCCAATGGAGCAGAGTCAATAAATGCACAAGTTTGCAGGGATCACTTTGTTAAAGGTTTGTTTAATATACTTTTAACATTTAGTATTTCCCGTTTAAATATTATCTTGACATCATTTGTGTTTTATCTCGTTTCGGAGTTCTTAGAGCGCGCATTTTTGCCTACGAGTGGTTTGAAAAGCACCAACTCGGCGAGTCTAAATAAAAGAAAGCAAATGTGAGCAAAACCTAAAAGAGTTAAGATTTTCCAAAGGCATCAATCATAAATGAAGCTTTCAGCACATATACAATGTTGACATCTGTAGTTATATTTTGATAATGGTAGGGAAAAACATGCGTACTCGTAAATGGCGCGTGCAACAACAAAAAGGCAACAAACATCAGCCGTATAAACAACTTTATCACTGTCACAAATATGCGCCACACTGTGAACCCACACCAAACAAGAATGACAAACACATTTCGGGAGAACATCCGCACCGTAACACAACATAAACACAACAGAACAAATACCCAGAACACCTTGCAGCACTAACTCTTACGGGCTACAGTATACACCCCCGCTACGGTGGGCAGGGTTTTGGGGGGGGGGGGTGGTTGGGTTTGGTGGTAGCGGGGGTGTATATTGTAGCCAGTAGAGTTTGGGCTGCATGGGATTCTAGGTATTTGTTCTGTTGTGTTACGGTGCGGATGTTCTCCCGAAATGTGTTTGTCATTCTTGTTTGGTGTGGGTTCACCGTGTGGCGCATATTTGCAACAGTGTTAAAGTTGTTTATATGGCCACCCTCAGTGTGACCTTTGTGGCTGTTGATCAAGTATGTCTGGCAGTCACTTATGTGTGTGTACAGAAGCCAAATACAACATGTGACTGGGCTGGCACGCTGTTCGTACAGGTTGTAGAGGGCGCTAAAGGCAGTGCCATCACGGCACGCCCTTAATATTGTTGTTTGGGTGAAATTCGGCAGACATTCGAGAGAATGGTTGCCCTGAAATTCGGGAGTCTCCTGGAAAAATCGGGAGGGTTGGTAAGTATGACGCTGTCAAGTGCCATTCATACAAAACTAGCGGGCCGCACTAACATTAAATTTTCATACTAAGGTGCGGGCCGCAAAATAACGTCTCGGGCCGCGGGCCGCGTGTCTGAGACCCCTGCTGTAAAGTATCTGCCACAGGGTAATGTCTTTTTAAATTAATCAGCATTGGTGGATGACATATTTTTACAGAAAAATCAGCCGATACTGATCGACACATCCCTATTAGCTAATGGCTATCCATTTATTTTGTCAGACCTGGTGGGTGTGTCGTATGTAGGGATCTTCCACCCAGGCTTCTGTCAGTGAGCCGCTGATGTAAGGCTTGAAGACTGCTTCATAGCTGTAACCTGTGGCGTCCTCAGCTATCCTGATCTGTTCGTGGTACTTCCCGTCTAAAGACAAAAACAACAATGTAAGGTGGTCATATTTCTAACTGTTTTATGATAGTTACCTTCTTTCATTTGGTTCACGTGGGCTTTAATTTGCTCTGCTCTGTTGATGTATCCTTTGATCTTCTCCCTGTAGTGTCCCTTCTTTGACTCATCGGTCACTGCTACAAGACAGATATATGTTGAAGTGTGTTTACAAACATTCATGAGACATAAACAGGTCATGATGTGAAAACCTTTTAGGACGTCTATAAGCAGCTGGACGCCCTCTTGGTAGCAGATAAGAGACTCCAGGAAGCGGCCACTTTGATCCAACTCCACCGCCCTCTTCAGTACAGAAACAGCGGACGTCTCCATGCCTGTCAAAAGATTTTGAGACATGTTTGCGAGTCGGATGTCCCCTCTAAATGTGAAATTAACACTTAAAAGTGGACGTAGGTAACATAGAATGAGTGGAAAGTCGGTGTAAACATCTTGCGTCCGGTTTGTTATGGGTACGCCACCATAATAGAGCCCACCGGAAACCTTATGGTTGCATTTAGTTCTGCACTTTAAATGAAAACTAAATTGTCAAAACAACAAAACACTCAATTATGCCATATTATAGCAATACAAATCATATCGTTTTTTACTTTAAATATAATGCCAACACCACATTCAAATCGATAAAACCTATTTGGTACGTTGCTATAATAGGTCACCCGGAAGCTTAATAGCTGCATTAACACACATAATACAATTTTAACTCTGCATAAAAAATGTATTGACATTTTTTTTAACCGTACGTTTGTTTATGGGAACGTCTATACAGTAAATTGTAGTGAAACAATTACTTGTGACGCCATAGTCTTTTTGATACACTTCCGGTTCCAGGTTAGCGTCAAATCAAGAGGGACATGAGTCTCTTGCTGCCTTCTTAGGTCGTCGAGTTAAATTGTCTCCTTATTTAACCAAATAGTCTATCATCGTGTTAAATGTTATTGATATTTTCATTCCATTAAAGGACGCTCGCGGGTATTCACGTGTTTACGCTGCTTTTGACGCAGTAACCTTGGCCTGCATGTCGGTCAGATAACGTCAGTGAATGGATGTAACAGAAATCTAAAAAAAACATGTCTATACTTGGTTTAAAGTCGTCCCCAGTCAAGGTAAGACCATTTATCGGTTGAATTAAAAGCCCATATCGTACAAAATGTTGAAAACGTGACAACAATTGTGCACCTAACATTAGGTAAATGTCTTTGTTGTCAGATATTAACAGCAGACGCACTTTCGCGTTGTCTCACGTTCGTGTCTGCACGGAGCAAGTTCGGCAAAGCAAGACTTCCCAAAGAGGTGAATATAATATTTCTAAATATTCAGTCTACTTGTAGTGCTTTTGAATCTTTTTTTTTTTTTTTGTCCAAATAGATTTTCGAAGAGCGGTCACAAGAACATGAGAAGTACGGCGGTGACCCGAACCAGCCTCACAAACTGCACATAGTGACCCGAGTTAAAAGTGCGTTAAGAAGGCCATACTGGGAGAAAGACTTGGTCAAGAGCTTTGGCCTTCAAAAGGTAGTTACTTCAAAACCCTGCAATCCATTGATCGTTTTTACTTTTTAACGGCACCAAAGCATGTATGAGATTAAAAAAATATATGCCTTGTGACATTCAGTGTTGCCTTTTATCATGCAGGCACAGGTACCGGTCATCCACAAGAACATACCTTCTGTCAATAACCAACTGAAGTTCATTAAACATCTCATCAGGTATGACATGTGAAGTGACTAACGTACATTTTACAGTGGAGCTTGACAGCATTTAGTGCAGGGGTGTCAAACTTGTCCATTGCGGCCACATCAGTTGCAGCTTCTCTTTATCTTTACGTCATAAGGCGATTGTACATTCGTTATACAACAATATATATATATAAGTTTGTTATATAACTATATATAACAATTGTACAATCGCCTTATGATATTACACAATTTCTTATGCATTTCATTATTTGAACACGATTGATAACTTGCTTTGTAATATAAGTTGAGGTGACAAGCAGATATTTAGGTATTTTTGATAACATGTTTGGAATAGCTTGTTTCATGATGAGACATTATTAAAGTTGAGAAAATACATAACATACATTATTCTCAGTCAAAATGTAAAGATTATATACATTTATCAATAAAGATGAGTTAGATTAGATTTGTTGATGGTCATTATTGCCAGGCTTTAGCAGGCCACTTAAAGGGATGCCTGGATTTTTAGTACATGAGCAAAACATTTATATTTTCATTGATTGTGCTATAATTAGATATTTAATGTGCTTTCTTTTGAATTAATTTTTAATTAAATTTCCTACAAATATCTTTGTTTAATTCTTACTTTTTTACATGGCATATTCTACAATTTTGTTCACCAACATTCTTTTTTATGAAACACCCCTCAGTTTAGTTTAATTTTGGCATAATTATTTTTTAATCCATCTAAATCTACAGTCTTTCAATACATTTTACATTTAATTTTGTTGTGCAACTTTTTTCAAATGTTTATTTTAATGGCCTACAATCTGATTTTTCTTTCATGTGTTTGTATAAATATTTTTAAATACATTGTTAAACTTCATTTTTATTAGATGGCATACAGTTCTGTTCATGGAATCACTTAAATTTTGGGGTGAAGTAAGCATGAGAAAGCGCAGCCAACTGATGGTTGCGTTAGAACAGAACACTAAGTGGGTGGAACTACTCGTTGGCTTACAGTTCTTCCCAACATTTCTTAACATTTAACAAAGACACTGACTTGAACACCAGGCTGTCATTCATTGCAGCATAAAAACTTTTGACATTGTCCTTAAACACGCAGAATCGAGCCACTAAAGACTCCGTATGGACTCCCCACTGAGCAAGACCTGGCCGACTCCTACATCAACAGCAAAGGAGAGCTGATAATTCGACGCCTGCTTCAACCTGTCGACACTAAGGCCATAGAGCCTTGATTATTGATACATGATAAAGATGCCAGTAGTTGGTACACTAAAAAAACATTATTTTGTATTATCTTGTTAATTAAAACAATTCTGACAGCAAAATGTGGTGTTGCCTCTTTGAAGACTAGATTTGCCTACAATCCTACACTTATCCTCAATCAGGGATCCTTTCTCTTTTAAAGCAATGTTTTAACATTTTTCAATTCTGTCAGGTGCTCACTTCACAGAACTGCCACAACTTTGTATTCAAATGTTTTAATTTGTCTCCAATGGTCACATTTTTGTTACATGGAAATGAGTAAAACATATTTTTAAAGATGGATGCCCAGAGGAATTTAACTTATTAGACTAACAAAGACACTAATTCATGTCAGAGAGTAGCTCAGTATTAATGAGCTATGCTGTCTTCCACCTAACAAAAATACTCCTGTTATCTGATTATGAAAGTATGTAAGTAGACATTGTATCACCAAAGAAACTAAGCAGTCATCCAACATGGAGGCTCGAGGGCTGACTAGTGAATATAAAAACGAGGTAGCCCAGAGAGGGTAAAACCTGACATGCGTCAGGTTTTCCTCAGTCATCCTCTTCATCAGAGTCTGTGTCGTAGCCCCGCCCTCTGATAGTTTTCTTCTCCACCTTGGTGAACTTGGAGTGTGTGACTGTGGGCGGCTCCATCAGGTTACCACTAAGACAAAAAACATTGTGTTTTACAAAGAGAGATGAGCGTCACTAAGATGAAAGTCCAACAAATTAGTACGGTAAATTAATTGAGGAACGTATTGAAAATTACAACACTACTTTATATATTTATACGACCAAGAATCATATTTGGTCATTTATGTCAAAATGGACACCTTACTATAAGGCAGTCTAACCATGTGAATTCCCAAAGCCAATCAGAAAAGAAAAGTTTTTTTTTTTGTTTTTTTTATGTTAGTTGTACGATGTAATATCAGGGCTCCTCAAAACAAAAATTGATTAACATCTGAATCACGATTTACTCCGATTCTAAATCGATTCAGTATTATAATTGAAAAAATATATAATGTCCATACATATATATTTTTTCTCAATTCTTACAAAGACGTATATGTCAAACGTCAGCAAACCAGAGGAGCTTTTGTAACCTGTAACCGGTTTTGAAAAAGATTTTACTATGATTTTTATAGCAAGTACCGGTAATATTTTGGGAGAATCGGTTCTGAATCAAATTGTCACCCCAAGATTTGGAATCGAATAGTGAGATTCCCATCTCTAATAAACATAATACTGATAATAAATTATTTTGCAATACACTATCGGACGGCGTGGCGCAGTGGAAGAGTGGCCGTGCGCGACCCGAGGGTCCCTGGTTCAATCCCCACCTAGTACCAACCTCGTCATGTCCGTTGTGTCCTGAGCAAGACACTTCACCCTTGCTCCTGATGGGTGCTGGTAGCGCCTTGCATGGCAGCTCCCTCCATCAGTGTGTGAATGTGTGTGTGAATGGGTAAATGTGGAAGTAGTGTCAAAGCGCTTTGAGTACCTTGAAGGTAGAAAAGCGCTATATAAGTACAACCCATTTATCATTATCATTTATCGTAGTTTTCTGGTGGTAAATATTAAAAAAAATTTAAAATTAAATAAAATGTATATATATATATATATATATACACACATTTTTTTTTGTGCTCTATGAAGCAAAATCTGCCATTTATTTTCCTTGTTCTGAAAAAAAAAAAAAAAGGTTATTTTTGGTTTAAAAAAACAACAACCAAAAACAAGGTAGCCCAAAGGGATAGAATAAAAATAGTTTAAAAAAAGTGTATTTGATTAATATTAATTTATATTAACAGACAATTGATGAGTGGACAGCAGTGACATTGTTTATCAAAATATACTAAAAAGTTATGTTATTATGTATAAAAACAGCATTTCAAATAAAATTTTATACAAAAATAAAAAAGCTACTAAATCTAAAAATATGGTAAACAATTTAAAAATGTTGATGAGTGTCCTAAACAGCTAAACATACATATTTGCCCTCTTCAATACATAAAAAACAACTGTTTTTGATTCAAAGAAAAGAGAAAAAACACAATTTGGAGATTTGTCTGTAAATATCTCTCAACATAGCATAGCAGTGTAAATGCTTAGCTGTAATTGAGTACATACCTGTAATTGATTACACTGGCACAGCCAAGTCGCCACTCCAGCACTTCTGTGCTAAACTCATCTGTGTTTCCCAGGTCTGCGAAGCCGACCACGTAGTCCTTTGACTTCCCGTCAATGAGCAGCGCCAGGGTGGGGATGATTTTAATGCGCAGGCGCTCTGTGAGGAAGGGCGCCTTTTCCACATTGAGTTTGATGAATTTGGTCTCCACATGCTTCTTTGCCAGAATGGCCAAGTGTTTGTCCAGGATCTTACATCTATGTATGTGGATAGTGACAAATGACAAGCTCTTCAATGTCTACTGGCTTTTACCGTAAATGCTCTACAATGCTAATTGGAACATTTACAATTGTTATGATTTTATTAGTACACTTCTAAGTCTCTTTGGTTTGACAATAAAACAGTGAGCTTACCTGAAGGTGGAATTTTTGTAGAAATGGCAGACAACGTTCTTGCTCTCCTTGACCTCACTGAAGAATTCCTTCTCACTCGGGATTTCCCGATACTCTCCGTGACCTTTAGATAGCCACTCCTAAGACACAAACAAAACATTTTCTCACATTTTGCATGACAAAACCATATGGCCAAAAGTTCTTGACGTGAATAAGGAGTCAAATGTAACAATCATATTTCCTGAACTGCAGAGAGTTACAGACATCTTGTTAGTATTTTTATTTTATTTTTTACAATCCCCGTTTTTTTGTCAATGTTGAAATGTTAACAAAATCTGCCCTACCACCAAAAACTATGTCATCATAATCATCCATCCAATGGGGGAGATATAGTCAATCCCAGCTGCATTCGGGTAGAAGGTATGGTTCCTCGTACACAAGTTGCCACCTCATCGCAGGTCCAACACAGATAGACAACATTCACCAATGTTCAGTAATTACAACCCTCTACTTGTGTCAACAGATTTTTTTAATTTTATTTTTACTTAGGGAAAAAGTAGACATTTATTTCAGGGGCACACAGTTTTTTGGAGGGGTGTATTTAAAGAAAAATGAAAAGTAATCAACAATAGGGATGGCACTATCGAGTGAGCCCATCTGAGAAACAAACCACATTTCCTATAATCCCCTGCGCAGCGCAGCGAAATTTTTCAGGAAGCACAGAAGCAGAGCGGAAAGCTCAAGCAATGAGATCCTCCCCCAAAGTTAAAATCGGACTTTTGGACGCATTTTGGCTTCGCAGTCAAGGAAAATAAAGAGGAGAAAACGTGACGGACATGCAAAATACAGTTTGCAGATATTGCCAGACCGCTATCGTCTATAAGTCAGGATACAAGCAACAAAGGAGTCACTTAACACTGGAAAATTTGTGAGGCATTTCATTCAAGTTTTCCTCATGACAATACAGGTAAAAGCCAGTAAATTAGAATATTTTGAAAAACTTGATTTATTTCAGTAATTGCATTCAAAAGGTGTAACTTGTACATTATATTTGTTCATTGCACACAGACTGATGCATTCAAATGTTTATTTCATTTAATTTTGATGATTTGAAGTGGCAACAAATGAAAATCCAAAATTCCGTGTGTCACAAAATTAGAATATTACTTAAGGCTAATACAAAAAAGGGATTTTTAGAAATGTTGGCCAACTGAAAAGTATGAAAATGAAAAATATGAGCATGTACAATACTCAATACTTGGTTGGAGCTCCTTTTGCCTCAATTACTGCGTTAATGCGGCGTGGCATGGAGTCGATGAGTTTCTGGCACTGCTCAGGTGTTATGAGAGCCCAGGTTGCTCTGATAGTGGCCTTCAACTCTTCTGCGTTTTTGGGTCTGGCATTCTGCATCTTCCTTTTCACAATACCCCACAGATTTTCTATGGGGCTAAGGTCAGGGGAGTTGGCGGGCCAATTTAGAACAGAAATACCATGGTCCGTAAACCAGGCACGGGTAGATTTTGCGCTGTGTGCAGGCGCCAAGTCCTGTTGGAACTTGAAATCTCCATCTCCATAGAGCAGGTCAGCAGCAGGAAGCATGAAGTGCTCTAAAACTTGCTGGTAGACGGCTGCGTTGACCCTGGATCTCAGGAAACAGAGTGGACCGACACCAGCAGATGACATAGCACCCCAAACCATCACTGATGGTGGAAACTTTACACTAGACTTCAGGCAACGTGGATCCTGTGCCTCTCCTGTCTTCCTCTAGACTCTGGGACCTCAATTTCCAAAGGAAATGCAAAATTTGCTTTCGTCAGAAAACATGACTTTGGACCACTCAGCAGCAGTCCAGCTCTTTTTTTCCTTAGCCCAGGTGAGACGCTTTTCGCGCTGTTTCTTGGTCAACAGTGGCTTGACACGAGGTATGCGGCAGTTGAAACCCATGTCTTTCAAGAGTCTCTTGGTGGTGGATCTTGAAGCACTGACTCCAGCAGCTGTCCACTCCTTCTGAATCTCCCCCACATTTTTGAATGGGTTTTTTTTCACAATCTTGACCAGGGCGCGGTGATCCCTATCGCTTGTACACTTTTTCTGACCACAGTTTTTCCTTCCCTTTGCCTCTCCATTAATGTGTTTGGACACAGAGCTCTGAGAACAGCCAGCCTCTTCAGCAATAACCTTTTGTGTCTTTCCCTCCTTGTACAATGTGTCGATGGTTGCCTTTTGGACAGCTGTCAAATCTGAAGTCTTCCCCATGTTTGTGTAGGCTTCAGAACTGGACTGAGAGACCATTTAAAGCCCTTTGCAGGTGTTTTGAGTTAATCAGCTGATTAGTTTGTGGCACCAGGTGTCTTCAAAATTTAACCCTTACACAATATTCTAATTTTGTGACACACGGAATTTTGGATTTTCATTTGTTGCCACTTCAAATCATCAAAATTAAATGAAATAAACATTTGAATGCATCAGTCTGTGTGCAATGAATAAATATAATGTACAAGTTACACCTTTTGAATGCAATTACTGAAATAAATCAAGTTTTTCAAAATATTCTAATTTACTGGCTTTTACCTGTATGTTTACAATGTCAGTTCAAAGTATATTAGCTTTTTACTTGAAACACTGTTCCTTCACTGTTCTTTGCACTTCAATTGAAAATACTTCTTGGAAGTGATACATTAAAATAAAACATTTAAGCATTAGGTTTGTGTTTATTTACAACAAGTGTGTTTATCCTTAACATACGTAGCACACACTTAGCACTCACTAAGCCATTTATCCAAGTCTATCATTTTTTTGGACATTACTGCAATAATATTGTATCGTGGCCTTAAAGGGGAATTGCACTTTTTGTCAAATTTTGCCTGTCGTTCACAATCATTTTGAAAAACATGACGATGAATGTTATTTTTTTAGCATTCTGAATATTAAATAAAGGCGATCAAAAGTTTGCTTAAAATGGAGCCTATGTGAGCCGCGTAATTCCACCCGTAAAGGCCTTAAAAAAACATCCAAACACCTCCATTAGGGTTTTAGGTACATGATTGAAGTATTATAAGTATGTATGTATTGTAGTAATGGGTACATTTATAATAACATTTAATATTTACGTATTTTGATCATTTTAAGCATATGCGGCGCATTAATTTAAAAAACGCATCACAATGTTCACTTTTTTTTTCTTCATCACTGATTATTCCTCAATGCAGACTTACTGTACATTAGCTGGGATGTTCATATATTCCCATCGAGGTGAAGAATGACTCATAATCCTCACAAAGAAAAGGGGGTACGGAGGTTATGATGATTTATGGTCTAGAATAAACTTACAAGGAGCAGGAAAGCGAGGAAGCTGCAGACCACTCGATGTAAAAATAGGGACACACAGAAGTAATCAAGGCGCCGCTAAAAATAGTTCATCTGCATTAGCGCTTATAATAACAATATCACTAATACGTGGTTAATATTCAAATCACGATGTGTATTTCTGGTCTTGTCATCCTCGGCTGGACAGAAGGGTGACACGGCAGTGTGGCTGAATCAAGAGACACGTCGGAGATGCTTTACTGAACCAAAAGTTGCTTTATTACAAGCGAGCGCCATTTCCACAGGACTGCAGTTCCTGGGAGGAGGTCAGGTCAAATATGGAGGATTCCTCTCCCGGAGAAGCCAAACCATCAGTTTATATATTCTTTCTTTCATGGTCTGGCTGGGTGTGCGCTAAGTCTAAACAGCACCACCTGACCATAAAAGGAGATATTTGTGTGTAAGTATCTGGAAAACAACTGCTTTAAGTCATAACTTAAAGGTTGGCGTTTGAGATAGACAGGTAGTCTCCTTTCAAGGATATGGTTATCACTTTTACATTCCGAAGTCCCAATTAGGGCCTCTTTCCTCAATCCACCTGCGAATATCAAACTAAGGGGCCTTATCTTAGTATGTGCTCAAACTGAAATGCCAGTTTACTCAAACCTGATGGTTTGCTTTCTCCAACATGAATATGAACATTCACCATATGTAGAATATGAGTTAATTAATACACTTCACACCAAATGTAAATGGAGTTTTTTTGGCAGTTTTTGAATCGTTATTTATTGGATTTTATGGGCGACATACCACTTACAAGTTAGAATGCATTAAAAAAATCCATCCATCGTCATGTCTTTTAAAATGATTGGGAACAATAGGCAAAATTGACCAAAAAAAGTGCAGTTCCCCTTTAGTAGTGGTAATATCATACCATGAGGTTTTGATTTTCCTACATCTCTTATTACCAATCAATGTGCGTTAAAAAACTGAAACACAAACACAACCTACCTGCTTCTGTTTCTGGGCTTTCTTTAACGCCTCTAATCGTCTTTCCCTCATTCTTTCAAAGTCGTCTTCATCCATTTGGTTTAGTTTGGTCAACTCTGCATCCACCTGGTCCTCCGCCAACTTGGCAGACTGCACCAGAACCTTGGTGATGTTGTCGATCGCGTCGCTGGCCATGTTGTTTGACTGCTTGCTGTCAACCTGAAGGCGACAATATATTAGCTACGACAGAATACAATGATAGTAACAACACAAAACGCACTTTTTAAATAACTGTATGACGGCACATAAACTCCTGGTTTCTGTTTGTAGAGCAATGTACTAACTCAAGTAAAGCGCACTGATCATTATTATTATTATTGATGATGATTACTATTCAAGCAACGATGTTTATTTAACTAATTTAAAGTAACTGTCAACGTCCAAAGGCGTTCGCCTAAACCAGGGGTGTCAAACTCAAATACAGAGTGGGCCAAAATGTAAAACTGAACAAAGCCGCGGACCAAGGTTGAACAAATTAACCTTTTAATAGGGACCCAAACAAGTTTTGCATTGAATATTGAACAAGCAAGGCTTATATAACTTTATAGTGACATGCAAAATCCAGTTTCGAATAATAATAATAATAATTCAAAAATATCAATGGCATATCAAATACAATTTAAATAAAAATGTAATGCCTCTTTTCTATTTGCAGCCTTCTGAGGTAAATATCAACATTAACTATTTCCACAGGCTAATAATAAATTTGAAAATAAAATAACAATGAATAAACCAACCATTCGGGACTTTTTACTGCTAAGTTTGCAACACACTGATCTAATCTGATGTGCCCAAGCCAGATACCTGCCATCTTTTTTGGGATGCTAGTTCATTAATGTCGGGGCTCAGGTGGGCGGGGTTTGGTGGTAGCGGGGGGTGTATATTGTAGCATCCCGGAAGAGTTAGTGCTGCAAGGGGTTCTGGGTATTTGTTCTGTTGAAATGTGTTTGTCATTCTTGTTTGGTGTGGGTTCACAGTGTGGCGCATATTTGTAACAGTGGTAAAGTTGTTTATATGGCCACCCTCAGTGTGACCTGTATGGCTGTTGATCAAGTATGTCTTGCATGCACTTATGTGTGTGTAGAAGCCACATATATCATGTGACAGGGGCAAGCACGCTGTTTGTATGGAGGAAAAGCAGACGTGACGACAGGTTGTAGAGGACGCCCCCAATATTGTTGTCCGGGTGGAAATCGGGAGAAATTCGGGAGAATGGTTGCCCCGGGAGACTTTCGAGAGGGGCACTGAAAATCGGGAGGGTTGGCAAGTATGAGTATTAGCGGTGAATGCGGTGTTACAGCGGCACTGCCGCTGTATAATACCGGCGGGCCAGCTCTAATGTTAATTTGATATTTCCTCAAGGGCCAAATTAAATTACACGGCGGGCCAAATTAAATTACACGGCGGGCCAAATTTGGCCTACGAGCCAGAGTTTGACACCTATGGCCTAAACCAACGGTTTAGGGTTCAATATTAGATGATTTTAATAAGTCAACTAGCCGGCTAACTACAATTTGAGACGCATTTTACTTCCACCACAAAATGTATTTGTTAGATACGCCGAAAGTCATACAACAGTAGAATTATTCCCTCATAAATGGAAAAAGTGTGTAGGTACGCAAGTAAACCGTTAGCCGTTGCTAGCTAGCTCAAGCTAATACGCTAGCATTAGCTTGGTAAAGCCAGAAATTGATTAATTTATTATAAAATATGTGGTACACATGCAAAACATGTAACTATTTATGCATTTGAGATATCAAAACATACTCATTCGCCACCCCGGCATTCGCTCCTTACCTGTTATTCACGGTGGAGAAAGACGGATGTGTAGCGGAAGTGACCTCACGGCTGTGTCAAAGCGGAAGTGATCGGTTGTATGTTAAAAAGCGGCCAATAGAAAATGGACTTAATGACACAAAACGTCTTCACTGGGAGTGACGTAGTTGTTATGACGTGTATTACGTAGGGTGGTGTGAGTCAGACCCGGACCACAACGTACACCTGCATAATATTATCAAATCCAGTTTTGGGTTATGGCCGAAAGGACAAAATCATGGGTATAAGCAGACGAAATGAGTTTCGAATTTGGCATATTTATGAAAGACAACGACCTACATATCATTATCAAAATGATGTTGCAAGCAAAACTTTTATACACAAAAATCGGTATCTTAAAGTGAAACATACATTTACTCGTTATATTAATGATTTCAAATTAATAATACAATATTTTACTTTCTTTTCCTGATTTTGGTTTGTATGAAAATTGTTTTTGATTTATTATATAAATTGCTCAACCTGATGTACAACTTTGGAACAAATTATATTGAATTGTAGTGTATTGGAAGTGCCCAATGTGTTTGTACATGTATAGGTATGTTCATTGTTCAATTTAAAAAAAAACAACTTCATCACAACATCCGGTTTCGGTGAGCAAAATTATTTTTCAGCGGCCGAATTTTCAGTGCTTCACGTGTCAATAATCGGCTTTATGGAATATATGAATATATATTTTTATTCAGAATAAATAGCGATTGTTGAAGGATGGAAATTGACACTCTGGCGTATTTGTAGATGTAATGTAGATCCAAGCTAATGTCCTTGTTGCCTCTACTTAACAGCCAGAAAAAGATTGGAACCCTCCCAAATTATATATATATATATATATATATATATATATATACATATATATATATATATATATATATATACATTCATACATTATATTACTTTAATTTCTTTTTCATGTAAAACACATTTAAGGTGTGGCAACTTTTATTTTATTTTGTAGTAGTAACGAGTTCCTTGTTCATTTACGGAATTCGGTCAACTTCCTTTTTTTTCAGTTTATTGAACTGTGAGGCCTGTGTGCGTTTACATTGGAGTCTGATAAAGATCACATTTTACATGCAGTGTAAACAGTCAGCTGGAAAAAATCAGTTTTAGAAAAAAAAAATCAGATTTGGGCCACTTTGGCCTGCAGTGTAAACGTAGTCTAAATTGCATCATATCACTGTTTAAGAAGTGACTTGCACAAACACAATTATTAGTTACAGTTTATTATTAACAAGCTTTATAAAACGTTCACAGCTTCAGGTCATCAGGCACATAAGCCAGAATTGACAGATAAAGATCAGACTTTCACAAATAGAAATAAAGCAAAAAGAGAAGAAAATCTTCTGAAACACATTCATGTCAACAAGTTGAAAAAAAATGAGACTGATTTGGTTTGCATATTGAAATCTAATTCAGAGTCAATCAACAATATCCACTGCATCGTGAAATCACTTTTCATGTCACCTTTGATTTTTTTTTTTTTTGGTGGGCCAAATATGTAAATAAATGTCTCATCATCCTGAAGAGGTTCGTCTCACTCCATAGCACAAAAATGCATAGGCTGCTTATTGATCAGTTTAACAAGCAGAGTAACAATCTTCAACAGTTAAACTCAAGTGCTTTCTTTCCAAATTCTGAAAAAGGTCCACAGTTTTTCAGACAGTTACTAAGCATTTACTACATGTAAACAATACAGAAGGTTAACCCTTTACATACATAAGATCCTTTAAAAAACGGTATTTACATATTTTACAAATGACTTTTGGCACTTTATTATAAAAGATGATAAAAAAGACTTTTTTTAAAAAGCTTATTTTTTTAGGGACGTCATAAAGAAAATGTTTGTACCATGACTGTGTCATTATTTTTTTTGAAATAGAGAGGACATGAAAAATTTTAAGTGTTGATAGTTAAAAATGAACATGCAAAATATTCCAAATAGATCACTTTTTAGGCACATTTCTGCCATTCAACTTGCCTTTAAAAAGCATAGACAAAATGCTGCATGTACACACCAACGGTTTGAACACACCCGATTGCTTTTGCAGCTTTCTCTTGACACATGCTATGTAAGAAATGAGCTGCGATTCCTGTGTTAGCCAAGTAGTAAGAAGTAGAAAAAGGTGAAAAAAAGTACTGTATATCCTTCATGTTATCTTCAGGGTGCTACCGTAAGTTTGCTGCACAACCACCTGCACGTTGTCCACGATAAAGTCAAAGGCCATGCTCCACACGGACTCCAGTGACTGCTGCATGAGCCTGCAGACACAACAAATGTTTGGTCTGACAGGATTTCAATAAAATAACTATGCAATAACCTTTGTGTAACCTTAAGATACTCTATACACACTGACTCTTAGGCTCCAAAAGTGACCCGCTCATAAGTCAGCAATAAATTGATATATTTTTTTCTTTCCATGTTTGAAATCTTTTAACATCTTCAGATATTGGAAATATTTCTTGGTGGCTTTTTGTTGTCAATAATAACTTTTTCTATAAATGGGGAAAATGCAAAATATGCAATATTTCTAAAAAAAAAAAATGGTTGCAGAGTGGATTATTTGAGGTTTGGCTATCCATCCATTTCCCCTAATGAGGACTTGGGGGGTGCTGGAGCCTATCCCAGCTGCATTCGGGCGGAAGGCGGTGTACACCCTGGACAAAACACCACCTCATCCCAGGGCCAACACAGATAGACATTCACACTCACATTCACACAGTAGGGCCAATTTAGTGTTGCCAATCAACCTATCTACAGGTGCATGTCTTTGGAGGTGGGAGGAGTACCTGGAGGAAACCCACGCAGTCACAGGGAGAACATGCAAACTCCACACAAAAAGACCCCGAGCCTGGGGATCGAACCCGGGACCTTCGTATTGTGAGGCACACGCACTAACCCCTGTACTCCCGTGCTTCTCTTTTTGGCAATTACAGCCTTAAATAGGTCAATAATTTAAGACAATATTGATTTGGATACAGAAGACAAGTAGTATATTTACAGTGTCTACTGAGCTAGGATGAGGGAGAAAGCAGGCAGGATTTGATTGAGTGCATTGAGTTCACACACGTTTTTTTATAGTTATATGTCATGTTATATATAACTGCGCAAGATCATTTTCATTGCATTTAATGAAAAAGTTAATGGCATCATAGCTCATCAAAGCTGAGAAATATGCGCTTTATTTTCTGGCGCCATCAGTTGGGTAAGTAGTGCAATTGCATGAAAACAATATTTCCTGGGAGGTGCAATATGCCAGTAATAGTAATATGCCAGGATTACTATCTGTTAAAAATGCCAATTATAATGTAAGTCATTGGGGCCGAAAGAGTTCTTAAGAGAAAGCATGTACGGTATGCGTTATGTTTATATCCTGTTCTAACAACGTTGCAATCAGAAACACAATGCAATTTTATAAAGAACATTTTTTTTGGAAAAATTCTCTGACGAAATTTCAGACAGCTAGCCTTCAAACTGAACCATCATATCACATAAACACATGTAATGCCTGTTTGCGGCCCGAGGAGTGCACAAGGATGCAACAATGCGACATACCTTTTCATGTATTTTATGATCAGATCCAGCTTCTCCAGATCTTTGTCCTCAATAAGATCAGTGCAATATTTCACAACCTGCAAGATGTCCTCCTCCATTGGGTCTGGAACATGAAATCAATACATTATTTTAACGATCCAACACCATCAACCTAATTGGGCTAACAATGGAACCTCTGAAGTCAAACACAAAGTTGTGCAATTTGACCAAAAATGGCACATGGTTAAAATCCTTGTCCTGCTTTGGATTTATTTATTCTAAAAGCAAAACAGCCCTAAGCAATGGGTGCTAATAGAAGAAGAACGTGAAAGTTTAGGAGTTGAAAAGAAGTGAAATTTGTGCGGTGCACTGACACAACATTAACATTTTGCCTTTGTCGTTTTCTTTACGGTTAAAAAGGAAGGTTTATTGATTTTACGTTTTAAAAGTGACAGCGGCTCACTTCTTTTTACACTTTGTATGGCAGTTAGGAATACTTAAAAGTGGGATGCAGTGAGATAATACGGCTAACATTCACATTGCGCATTTGTGGTTTGCCTTTCAAATTAAGACTTGACGGTTTTATTGTTTCTGTAGTTTTTAATACTGACAGTGGTTAACTTGTTTTTACACTTGAATGACTGTTAGGAATGTTAAAAAGTGAGCTTTGAGAGGTGCACTTACATGGCTAACTTTTACCTCATGTATTTATATTTTTTCTATTAAGGTTAAGACGGTTTTTATTCTTATGTTTTAAAATGACCAGTACTTAACTTTACACCTTCCCTAAAGTGAAACGAGTGAGCTGCACTAATGCCGCTGACGTTTGTGGTTGGTGTTTAAGGTGAAGACGTGAGTGTTTGAGTTCATTCTAGTTTACTTATTTTCACAGGTAAATCGTTGTCTGTACAGTTGATAAATGACTCATGATGGTGACAGTTTGCCACTGAGATAGAATATTTTTTTGATGACTTATTATTTTTTTGTAAATATATGGTACTGTGGAACCTCGATTCACAAACCCCTCTATTTGCGAACCTTTCGGTTTCCAAACTTTCAGATCACACCACAAATGCCTCTGTGTGCAAACCATGTTTCTGTGTACGAACGCTGCATTCCTTTATTTTGTGTCCCACTTGCAGCCATTTTGTGCTTGCTCATATTAAAGAGATTGAGGAAGCCGGCTTCTTACAACAAGTTTAATTATTATTGTTAACTGACTTTTCTGGAAAAAGATGCCAAAGCCAACTTATTTCACAGTAGAGAAGACTACCACTTGTTCAGCAGCGCCTCTTCCATTAACACAAAACACACATGGCCCCTCCCCCCGCCCTTCTAGCCCTCTGTCTGCTCCTTTCTCTCTTCTTGTGAGCTGCTCTTTGTCGATGTTAATGAACTGTAAGTGGATTTTACTTTTTAAAATGTTTATTATTGCTGCAGTATGGTTTTTAAAGTTAAGGATTTTTGTGGTTTCTGATCTTTTTTGAGGGCACCAAAGGGACAGTTGAGCTTGTTGTTGGTTTTGTTTTGGCTTGTTATTAAATAGAAAAGTTATTCATCACCTCCTTGTTATGTTTGTTTAATATACAGTACTGTATAGCATTTTATATTGTGTTCAAAGTGTACAAACCTTGACTAACCTTTAATTTACAAACCCTGTTCAAGAACAAATTAATTTAGTAAATCAAGATTCCACTTCACTTGACCTCAGATATGTATATAAAAAAGTTTCTACCTGTCATGGTGGTCACCCATTCCCGTAAGAGTGTTTTAATATCCGGCAGCTCAGAGGCTCCGGCAAGCGCTGGAGTAGGGCGACAGATGGAATTTGGCAAAGACTCTGTGGTGTTGTGCTTTGAAGACGACGTGGACGGACCGTTCTCTGTCTGTGGAAACGATCACGTTATGTTTCCAATCTGCACAAAAATGTTTGTCATTCAGAACCCACCTTTAGGACATGTACGGGTTCCTTTAGTTTAGTAAAAGGCGGAGCAGTTTTGGCAGGGCTGTTTGCTGGGCGGTACTTCTTCTGAGGGGATGGTCCCTTTTTGGCGGGGCTTATTGCATTCTTCCTCTTGTAGCGCCGCTTCAGTCGTCCGACGCCACCTCCGCCAGGCTGCTTTAGCTGCAAAAGTGCATTCTTCTGCTCCACTGTAGAAAAATGAGAGAAACAAAGTCAATAGGAGGGAGTGAAAAAACAAGAATGCATGGTGTCTGCAAAATAAAAATGTAGTGTTATGGTTTGATAGCCCACTATTTAGTTTTGGGTTTTTATGCTTCACTGATGGAGCGTTCTGGCGGGCGTTGTAGTGTTCTATTCTGTTTAGCGTTCCTTGAACGCACTGTATTTGTGTGCAGTTTGACATAGCAGCTTGGTTTACGTGTACACAGAATGACTCCTTTTTTGCCTTATCCTAGTTTACCCAATGTTAATGTTACGCGCAAATGCACAAAGGTCGAGCTTTAATAACGTTATTATCTTGTATGAAGTGCTATATATGAATATTTGCCACGCAAGCCACAAAATACATTTTTAAAAATCAGGATTACATTTCCTGCAATTGGGTGTAATTGTACACTATATTTTACCTTTAGATTTATTCGAAAATAAATGTTTAAAATTGCAGATTGTCACGTTTTCGCGGACATTTCACATGCCTGATAAACAGGAGACAACCTGCAGTATCCTTCGAACCCCCCTATCCCATACCTTTGGCCACTCTAAGGCAATTATTTCCATGATACACATCTCACCCCTCTGAAACCTCTCAGTTTTACTTACACATTTTTGTCTGAGGCTGGTTATTTGTAACACGGTTGTAGGCTGACTTGAGTTCCTCCTGGAGCTCTTTGGGAAGGGCGGCAAACACTTCTGGGTCAACCTGCAGTCAGAGATGAGCGAACAGATATTCTTCTTTACAAGCAGTTAAATGTATATTGCAGGGCTATTCAAAACAAACATTTTTGCAGCAAATTCCTAAAAACACTGGAGTGCTCTTGTTGTATGGAGGAACTTGGACCACTGTAAACACAGTGGCAGATGCTTGCATTGACATTTTAACACCGGGTCCAAACTTGTGATTTACATAACTGAGGCAATCCTCAAGGCACACCTTTAAGTCCTCTCCGTTTTAGCAGTTGCATTTTTTTGTAACTAAGGGAGCTCATGTACTTCAGATGCAGTCTGCAGTCATTTGTTCAACTTCTTTAGTTATACTAGTAGTGTTCCTCAAGGTTCCATTTTAGGTCCTCTCTTTTTCATCATTTTGGCTATTCAACTCGTGGCCCGTGAGTTAAATTCAAAAAGCTTGTGACTAACATTTTTTGCAGCAATTTCTTGAAAGAAACAAGAGGGCTTTCTTAGAGATGATCTTTGGCTAGTTTTTTTGCAGAAGCTCCTTAAAAAAAGCAGAGTGCCCCTGTAACTCTGACAAAATAAATAGACCAAAATCCAACATCTACTTTAGAGGATGTTGGTTATCCGGAATATACAAAATACTGTAAGACTAACAGTTAAGGGATAAGTCAGGCTCCCGAGTCCTTACGATTTAGTTGAATATCCCTGGTATATTGGAATGCCTCACTACTTTATTCTTACTTTTTACACTATCAGGTAATTATGAAAGTACCTGGGAGTAGCTGGGCAGCTCCAAAACAATTCCGAGACTGTCAGGATCGTTTTGAATCTGTAGTACCAAAGCTCCAGCAGGTGGTTTGTTCAGTGTAGGTAAAATAGCAGCAGGTGGAGGAAGAGTAGAGACAGAGCGTGACTGAGGACTCGGTGGTTGTGGACTGGATGCACAGCGGTTGTTTGTTTGCCACGATTGCTCCACTTGTGCTCTCAGCTCAGCAGGCAGGGCTTCCAACACGGATCGATCCACCTTGGATTGTCCATAGAAACGCAGAGTAAATAGAACAAATACTTCTTATACAGGTCTGATTAATTGATACCTGTGAAGGAGAGGGGATTTCAATGCTGAAGTTGAGGCGTGTTCTGGGATGTTTTGGTGTTCGTCTGCAAGGTTGATGGTCTTTGCTTGTTCCTGGGACTGGGGACAGGGACCCAGGACTGGGGGATGCACCTCTGACGGGTAATGTCTCTTCCTGTCTGTTGTCGTCACCCGCCTCTGTGACATGGATATTTATCTTATTGTCATTGTGTATAAAATGTAAAAACTCAAAACACCAAAAGGCACAAACCTCTGGTGCTGCTACTGCTTGATGAAGCCTGGCCGAGCAACATGTCTTTGATGGAGCGCGTCCTTAGACCGTTGGCGTTGTTAGGAACAGAGTGATTACCCTCAAGCAGCTGCACCTGGATGCCGACACCGCGGAGGTCCTGCACTGGTAGCTTCATAGTGTGGAACATCTTGGTGACAGTTGCTGCAATCAGCTGGCCACTATCAGTGCACTGGGCTAGCATCACAGTCCTGAATAAAGGATGGGACATGAATAATACGACCATATAAAAACAATTAGGACGCACCATCAACTACTGCACAAAAAAAGGTGAGAATGAGTCAAAATGTGCACTCCTACAGGCAACACACTTGTGCTGTACTACTAGTTAGTAAAACGCCATAAGTCAGGTTGCCCTGAAATTCCTCACATTGCTCATCACACTCTACAGCATCCATGGTAACTTTATGGTGTTAAGCCAAATCATCACAACATTTTCTACACATCTTTTGTGTGTAAAATTTGAGCAAGATTGGTGGAAGAAGATGACCGCCATTAAGCAAGAAGTTGTAAGAAGGGTAGTAGCGGGACTAGACAACTACTTTTCTATAGTTCATCCATGCGTCTATCCATTTTCTACCGCTTGTCCCTCTCGGGGTCCTGGAGCCTATAGTCATTGACTATTTGTCAAATAAACGTAATTACATGTATGGTAGTGTGTCTTCTAAAGCATTTTAATGTAATTTACACTCCACTTGACCGTACATAAAGACTGGCTAATCACAGAGCAGAACAGAAGAGGTTCTGGACATAAGTCAGACACTTTCCGACACACGGTCCTCTCTGCAGAAGTAAATAAACACCACCCACCACCATATGAGGAATATTTAAGAAACTCTTACTTGGCAAAGTTGTCACATATGCCATGGCCACCGTATTTTGCCGACTCCTGTGGTGCGCCCTCCTTGCGGACCATGATCTTGAGGGTCACTCTGCGTCCTTTCAGTCCAGCTTCTTGAAGACGTCTTTGCACCTCCATGGACAAGTTGGACAGGAAACTTTCTGCCTCATCAATCTAGTAGATATATACATTAGGAGAAGACTAGGGTGGGAAAACCAATACTAAACATAGTAAATGAATATCAATCTGTGAATTAATCTTTAAAAAGGGATTGTATTGGATCTTATTAAAGTCTCCAGTGAGGGTCGGTCTTACCTTTTTAAAGCGTATGTTGTAATTCATCTCCGCAGACACCGACTTCCGCTCCTTCTCGTAGCGGACGGGGCGGTCATCAAGACCCCTGCAGAAGCGGAACAGCGTTTGTCCCGAGCGCGGCCCAAACTTCTTCCGCAGTTGACTTAAAGACACCTGTCGGAGCTCCCCGCATGACTTCACACCGATAGCAGCCAGCTTTCTGCCCATAGCAGGCCCGACTCCTGGAAAGAAAAAGAAAAAAAAAGTCATGAAGCATTTAGTATAGGCATTATTTTCAACCAGCAGGTGGTGCTGTATCAACCTGGCAAGCTGGTCACTGGCAGGTCCCTGATGAAATCGTCCACTTCCTCGGACCTCAAGAAATACTGCCCGTCTGGCTTGGCTTTACGTGTCGAGAGCCGAGCCAATAGGATGTTGGGCCCTAAAGACGATAGAAAGTCAAACTATACTTAGAACCAAAAACCCCAGTTTAATTAATGTATTTTACACTACACAAGATGATCTTCTAATACTAACCCATGCCAACGGAAGCACAGCATCCTGTCTTTTCCTTAATGTCCGCTCTAATGGCTTTGGCCAGATCTTCTGGGTTAATACCCAACTCTGCTACCAGAGCAGAGGCGTCTAATAACACTTCGTCACAGCTCAGAGCTTCAATGTCGTGAGTGTAACTGCAAAACAACAAGATGACAGTAGCAATATATAATAAAAAAATCAATTCATTCTTTGACCGCTCAGGATTTTGTTGGTTGTGTAGAATCAAGTGTACAACCAGGCTTTGACCAGCAGAGGCACAATTGATTTGTTGACTAACATAACTGTTTGGTTGATTTTTTTGCTAAGCATTTAGGTTTAAATGATCCATTATTTACAGATTACTATTGAAATATAAATATCTTTGGGGGAAAACTAATTTATTGATCTTTTTCTGCTGTCTGTACTCTGTACTTAAAACAAACAAATATTTTAACAATAAATGGAATGTAATTATTCACATAAACAATAAAAGTGACAGTTTGTCAAAGTTAATGTTCCTGACACCTAATCTTTTTAATTGTTTTATTCCACTAATACCTAATACAGTAGACACTCAAAATATTTATATTGTATCACAAATGAAGCGACTGCAATATGTTAGTATACTGTGAGGCAGATCTATCCGGGGGCCAAACCGGACCTGCCATGACCATACCAGACCCTGAGTTCAGTTCAAAACATGGGAGACAACACTTTTGCAGCAAATTTCTAAAAACACTAGAGTGCTCCTGTTGTGTAGAGGAATTTGGGTAACTGTAAACACATTTGCAAACCTATTTATTGACATTTAACCTTGCTAGCAAACATAGAACACTTGGTCCAAACTTGTGATTTACATAACTGAGGAGTTCCTCTCGACAACCCAAAATGTTGAAAGAGCTATATTGGACCAAAAATACAAAATAAAAATCAGTCTGGAGCCGCAAAAAATCAAAAGCCTTATATAAGTGTTTAATGAAGGCTGTCGCAAATCTTCATTGACAGAAATGTTAAAATGTAATACATATTCTACACATTTTTACAACATTGGAAAACATTAGTAAAACGGAGGCTTCTCAGAGGGTGAGGTAACTCCTGGAAATGACTGGCTTAGAATGGCCAAAAGGTATAGATGTGTGTGTCCAAGTTAAAGGAAACGGCAGGCTGTCTCGTCTAATGGATTTATTACAATATTTGCAAGCTTAGTAACGTTTGCGGTGGTCTATAATGGCACACACACACAACTATCAGAAATGCAGATAGTGTCATGAGACATTCAAATCTAAATTAAATACACAAAGGACAAAAGTAAAGGAAAATAAATCAGCTCAAATATACCCACAAACAAGGCATAATGATGCAATATGTACATATACAGCTAGCCGAAATAGCATGTTAGCATCGATTAGCTTGCAGTCATGCACTGACCAAATATGCCTAATTAGCACTCCAACGAGGCAATAACATCAACTAAGCTCACCTTTGTGCATTCATACACAGCATGTTTGGTGGACAAAGTGAAATAAAGAAAGAGAAGCATAAAACACATCTTTCTGTGGCAGCATCGCAGAAAGTTGTACATGTAAACAAACTAAAGTGAGTTCAAGGACCGCCAAAATTAGCAGGACAAAACAGTGCTCTCCAAATACTCTCATCAGTGAAGCATGTTTAATATAAACAGTGGGATTTCTAACAATTAGGAAGGTTTGTGTCATGTTTGTCATCCTACAGAAACCATAATAAAACAAAAAATATATTTTTTCCCTCATCTTTTTCCATTTTCTTCCTTTTTTAAAAAGCTCCAGGGGAGCCACTGGGCCGGCGCTAAAGAGCTGTTAGAGCCGCAGGTAGCCAACCCCGCCCTACACCAAAATGCTCAAACTCACTGTACACACTCTGACAATGAGAGTGCCACTGTCACCTACTGTAGTGGATGTACAATTACACTTTATTCTAGTACGGCAAAAAAAATAAAAATAAAAGTTCCCCGGTGTCACATGTGGCCCCCAAAACAATTTGGTTGAATATACTTGTAGTAGAGAGTTAAAAAAGGAACACAATTGTTGCATTCAACCACCAAACTATTAAGCAGTAACAATCCAAACATTTTAAAGCCTTTTATACCAAAATCAAACACGTTTAAACTTCGAAAATGTAAGTCTTCTAAATAAGAGCATGAATAGACAAGGCTGCTTATCTTACCCAGCCAACGTCTCATACATGGTGAGGGCCACTTCCTTGTAAGCGTCAAAGTCGTATGGCACAGACTGCAGAGTGGGACACAGCTGTTTGGCTTTGCCGAAAAACATCCCGTTTCTCACACCTGCTTGCCTGAAACAAAAATTTGTCAGTATGTGAATGTTGTTCGGAGACACTGGTGTATTGAGTGCGTCAAGGATACCTTGCAGCATAGCTACAGGATGCAATCTCTGCCATGGAAAGAGCAGCATCCTTGTCTACTCCATTAGTATGTTGTGGAGCAGCACCATGTACAAAGTCTGATTCCTTACCTGAGAGGCAAAACAAGATTTGAAATGTCTTATTTTAAATCGCCTATGTCTTAAGGGTGATGTTTGCACACATGTAAAATGCAAGGCTCACCAGGTTGAGCCCCACAGTGTTTCCTCTGGTAGTATTGCTGCTCCAGCTGTGGGTTGGCCCCTGGTCTTAATGGCACAAGCGCATGTCCACGGTTACTAGTCACTGCAACAGGCTTATCTGTGAGGAAAACAAAACAAAAACATAAAAAAGATAACAAAATTTGTATGCATTGTAGTGTCTCATAATTTTACTTGAACAATTTCAATCACCAGACAATATGAAGCGTTTCAAATATTTCAATTACTTTGCTGTTTACAATTCCGTTATTGTACATAAAAAATCATGTCTACCGTAACATTAATGTATTACCTTTCTGACAGTGTCAATCAAAATAGAATTGTACTGATACAAATATAAGACAGTATTTTTTCTTACAAGACAGCTTATAAAAGGCAAGTTTTCCACCCAATAATGGTTCAAAACGTATCCCGAGGACAGGCAGTACTGTTTTAAGGTCAATGATGTTAAATCTAGTCTTTGCTCTAATGACATGGGAGTGCCATAAGACTCCGTATTAGGGCCATTGTTGTTTGCAACGTATATAAATGACCTTCCCAACTGTTGCCAGAGTGTCAACTGCCAGCTCACAGTCGTTCATGTGCTTGCAAACAATTCCACTCTAGCTGGCAGCAGTTGACAGAAGCTCTAGTTGACATTTCAACCTGGCTGGTAAGAAAACAATGACAATAATCTAAAGTTCCAAAGCCTGGTCAAAAAAGTGTGTGTAAAAAGATGAAGTCAAATTTGAACTGCTTTCGTTTTGTTAGACGAGAACTGTCTCATCAAGCTGCTCTGTTTTATTTACACGCAATGTAATTTCTCCACTTGTCTAACCTCATTGTCGCAAACTTCACCCACAGCCCTGAAACCAGTCATATCCCTCTGCACCCACGCAATCAATGTATTTGACAGAAAATCTGTGAGGTTGCATCATTGTGATGTCATTAAGAAACAAGCTTTTTAGATTAGAAAATTTGGTACATTTTAGCACACTGATTTTTTTTTAATGTCTAACTAATCATGTGCCACAGCTGGTCTGCCGCCTGGCTGTCAGACCTCAAGGCTCTTGCAGATTGTGTGGTTCCTAAGTTCAGAACTTCTTTTGGACAGTCTACTTTTTCCTCTAACAGAGCCAGAACACTATTCCCACTGAATCGAAACTGCAAGCTGACACACAGTAAACATCTTCACAATATCAAATAAATAAATATTTGGGTTTCAGAGATATACAGACAAGTCAACTAAAACTATATTGCAGGGCTATTCATTTCTTCCAGTCACTCCAGACCACCTGATAAAATGCATCGGATGGAGGAAAAAAGTGTGTCTCAAAAAGGTTGTTAGCATAAAACAGAAGATGATGAATGATGTTAAAAAAATTTTATAAATACATTTAAAAAAAATGTTTTCAGGTTATCTCCATGCTTACTAGCTGCGTGTCTACGTCAGCAATCAAAAGGAGGTTTTGTAACCTGTTTTGAAAAGGTTTGACTATAAATTATTACAGTGCATCCAGAAAGTATTCACAGCGCTTCAATTTTTCCAAATTTTGTTATGTTACAGATTTATTTTAAAGTGGAATAATTAATTTTTGTCCTCAAAATTCTACACACAATACCCCAAAATTGTATTTAATTTTTTCTTTAGAATTCTATGTATAAAAAAGTCCTACACTTACCAGTGCACGGCAGAGCACAAATCAAGAATGAAGTCGAAGAAATTGTCTGTAGTCCACCGAGATAGGGTTGTCTCAAGGCATAAATCTGAGAAAGGGTACAGAAAAATATCTGCTGCCTTGAAGATCCCAATGAGCACAGTGGCCTCCATCATCTGTAAATGTAGGAAGTTTGGAACCACCAGGACTCTTCCTAAAGCTGGCCCGCTGTCTAAACTGAGCGATTGGGGGAGAAGAGCTAAGGGAGGTGACCAAGAACCTGAAGGTCACTCTGTCAGAGTTACAGCATTCCTCTGTGGAGAGAGAAGAACCTTCCAGATGGACAACCATCTCTGCAGCAATCCACTAATCAGGCCTATATCGTCGAGTAGCCAGGCAGAAGCCAGTTTTTGTAAAAGTTAGCCAAAAATGCACCTGATAGAATATCAGACCATGAGACACAAAATTCTCTGGTCTTATGAGACAAAGATTGAATTACTTGGCGTGAAGGCCAGATGTCTAACCTGACTCTCGCCAGATCCTTGTAGTTCGCTGAGCTCCACACAAGGATCTGGGACTTCTCAATAGGAGATGTATTTCAGAAGGCGCGGCCTTGTAAAAAAATAATTGTATGTGATTGGATAAACCACTTGTCCTGTTATCTTGAATGACGTGCTACTTCAACCACTCACATCGAAATCAACCCGTGACGCTGATGAGAGCGACGCTGGGAAATCCAAAACAGAACAACCGACATATTGGATAACGACAGAGCGAAAAGTTTGAGAACTTTTACTGAAACAGCGCAGCAATGTCAGTGATCGATGTTGTCTGTGCAAAGAAAATATGTCAGCACACGACTCCTCGCTGCGTGCAGTCATTGTTGTTTGAATCAAACAGTCGTTTTGGCGCTACGTCACATCTATGAAATCCCGCCCGGCGATCCTGATTGGTTCATTATTTTTTGCTATCTTGAAAGAGTTTGCATTGCCTTTAAGCCCAGATCCTTGTGTGAAGCTCAGCGAACTACAAGAATCTGGCGAGAGTCAGGTTACCAGATGTCATGTTTGGAAGAAACTCGGCACCACTCATCACCCGGCCAATACCATCCCTACAGTGAAGCATGGTGGTGGCAGCATCATGCTGTGGGGATGTTTTTCAGTGCCAGGAACTGGGAGACTAGTCAGGATAGAGGGAAAGATTATTTCAGCAACGTATAGAGACATCCTGGATGAAAACCTGCTCCACGGGGCTCTTGAACTGCGGCGACGGTTCCTCTTTCAGCAGGACAACAGCCCTGAGCACACAGCCAGGATATCAAAGGAATGACTTCACAACAACTCTGTAAATGTAATTGAGTGGTTCAGCCATGGCCCAGATTAGAATCCCATTGAACTTCTCTGGAGAGATCTAAAAATGGCTGTGCATCGACACTTCCGATCCAACCGCGTGGAGCATGAGAGATGCTGTAAAGGAATGGGTGACACTGCCCAAAGATAGGTGTGCCAAGCTTGTGGCATCGTATTCAAAAATACTTGAGGCTGTAATTTCTGCCAAAGGTGCATCAACAAAGTATTGAGCAGAGGCTGTGAATACTTATTACATGTGATTTCTTAGATTACATTTTTTAATACATTTGCGAAAACAAAACTATCATATTGTCATTATGGGGTAATGTGTGTATAATTGTGACGACAAATATAACGTATTCCATTTTGTAATAAGGCTGTAAGAAGTAAAGCGCTGTGAATACTTTCCGGATGCACTGCATACTGAATAATATATTGCGAGAATCGGTTTGAATCCAGAACCGTGTCGAATCGAGAATCGATTCTGAATCGAATCGTCAACCCCTGTATTGGAATAGGATTACATTTTGCTCAAAGATTCCTACCTCTATTAATTTTAAGATAATGTTAAACAATGAAGCAGAATATGATATGATTTTTTATAAAATGAAATTCACCAAATATGCTATTTCACTTATCTTCAAAACAAAAAACGGTTCTTTATAAAGGAAAAGGGGCTTGTCGTATTTCAGTCATCTTATACAGTATTCTGCAGATGAATATGGTGTCTTTGTAAAAACATAGAGTGTTGCTGTATTTAAGTCCATTAGCTAGTCCAGTAGTACCTAATGAGGCCTCACCTTTGAGTTCCGGCCGATGTCGAATCCCGACAGACACAAAGAAACAATCCATGTCCACGTGAAGAATGCAGGATTTAATACCGAAATGTGTACCTGATGTCAAAAAAAAATATTACAATATGTTTTTGCAAGTATTAAGTGTAACAAAAACATGTGGGTGATTCTCCTACCTTGGCTTTCAAGAGCACACTGTGACGACAACTTCCGAAGTCGTTCTTTCCCGGGAAAGGAGTAACCGCCCGAGGCTTTTCGCTTGCTGTGCAATTCGTTCACATACTCCGAGAAGCCGGTCCTCCACGTGGAGATCTGGTGTAAACGTGAGTGGGCGTAGAACTCAGAGATCAAGCCACCCGTCTGCGCCGACAGCTGAGCCGACGACTCGGACTGCTGCGTCTTGGGATGAGGTTGGACAGTCGAGTTGCTTTCCGAGGCAGAGTGGGATGACAAGGCATTGTGGTGACTTCCGTTTAGACGCACAGGAGAGCGTGGGTAGGATGGGGGGGAATGAGACATTTCTTCAACTTTTGTGTCAACTTGACATGAGGTGTGCTGTGAGAGTCTCTGGCTTTCAGTGGACAGGGTTGGTTTAAGCCTCTTTTCGTCTTTTGAACCCGAGTCCTCGAGACAGGCAGACGACAGGTCCGATTGCTTTGGAGGGCTGCTGGGGAACTCATAGGGGTCTGGTTTGGTCCTGGAGGGTTTATTTTCGGGCATCAGGATGCTGCATTCAGTCAGACCGAGAGATGATTTGTCTGTATCAGGGTCCTTTGACTTTAAGGCACCATTACAAAGATGAGCGTGTCCGTTGGTGAGGTGGGAAGGAGCTTTAATGCAGTCTGGCAATCCGCCTACTGAGGTCTGCAATGATCCATTTCTAAAAAGACATTTGAATATAGTACTAAGAGGAGGCTTTAACTTACACCCAGGTTAAATGGTACAGTCACAAAGGACTATAGTTATTAAATTGAATAAAGGGGAAGCAAAAAAAGAAGCTACAATTGATTAAATGGTGTGTTCCAAAAAGGTTGTTCTTAAAACAAGTTATACCAAATAGTGGCCAAAGGCATTTAATTACTGTTAAGTGTGTGAACTGTGAGGACCACAAAGTGTTTGCTAGACATACTGCATTTATTAGAGGCCTTTGTTTGTACAATGTGATGTTATATTTGGGAAAAAACTAAAAAAAAATGTTTAGCCATTTTTCCTCTGCAGATAATTAATGACAAGTAAATATAAATTATAAAATATATAAATATAAATATTATTAAATAGATAATATATGAATATATTTTTCAAATTCTATCAAATAAAAACAATAGTCTTCAAATTATATATACACTTACAATAGTATCTTAGATTTTCTGAAATACAAATAGACAATAGTAATTGAGAAAATAGTATATTAAAATATGTTCATTACTATTATAACAGTACATAGCTTACATTATTGTATTATATAATATTGGATAACCCCACAACAACAAATATATTTATTAATTTAATATTTTTTAATACCATTAAATATAAAAATACGGCATGATTTGATATTACTAAACATAATCATCCAATTATATCTTAGATTTTCTGATTATATTCTATCACTTTTGTATAATTGGTATGGTTTATTTTTATCGCGTTTGTATAGTTGTTGTTGTTTAGTACATTTTATTTTATTTATACATCTTTTGTAGTTTTGAGAGTGATTAGAGATGTTTTTCCTTGTAATTGAGCTACTGTGTCAAAAGATGTCCTTTGGGGATCAATAAAGTTTGTCTAATGTTTAAGTCTTGAGTTGAGGTCACTATTTGAGGAAGGTAAATAAGAGCTCCCCAGCAACAAGCAGTAATACTCAAAAAAAAAACACAGACAATGTTGACTTTAAAGGAAGGATATACTCACACTCTCAATTCCACTTCTTTATGTCTACTCTGGTGCGTATTGCAGGATGCATTGGTCTGAGGTCCAAGTTGATCTGCTCTTGGCGGATGCTTAAATGGGCTTTGGTTGGGGAGCGAATGCGGGCTGAGTTTAGGATTCACGAATGCCGAGGACGGTTGAAGTGAGGGGTTATTCTGGTGGAATTCAAGTTGGGAGCCTTGTTTGCTGCTGAGTGTCGAGTTGTCCTGGTTGGGAACAGTGCAGTGGATGGACCCAGCGTTCTCTGAGGTCTGATGCAGCTTTATTCCAGGGAATAGTGAACCCTTGTGTTTAGCATACAGTTGGTAGTGCAAGTAAGGGAGCCGGCACCCAGCTTTGATGCTGATTCAAACAATACACACTGTTATTTTCCCACATTCGTTAATAATCACACATTCTAGTCTGACTGAACTCACCTGTCTGTGATCCAGTCGGGCTTAATGACCTTTTCCCCTTTCAGCTCCTGAATTTTGCTATTTGGCAAATTATTGGCAATGATATGGGTGGTCTTGGATCGAGAATAATAGACGTGGAACTGTCCGCCGTGAAGCATCATCAGTCTACGGAGCTCATTTGCACTTGGTTCTGCCCTCACACACAAAAAACCCTTGTTAAGCTCAAATATCATTTTAAGAACTGGAAATGCACTGTGGTGGTAGATGACCACATCGTATTTTACTGTGAAGATTGGAGAATAGCACCTGTATATCCGTTGACATATATGGCCACCCCGGTGAAAATGTTGGTCGAGCCTCCCTTTTGTTTCTCTCGAGGGGCGTCACTCTTGAACTGATCGTCCAATTTGGACAGCTTGGCAGCCATGTAACCACCCTGCAAACAAGACGGAGACCAGAGAGAATAGAAAAGACGACTATGTGACTTCCAAGTTGTTTTCCATAGAAAATAATGTGAATTAATCTGTTCCAGGGTCAAATTGTCACCCCCATACAACATGTATTAATTGTACAGGCGGTCTGTGAAGCCCTAATTAAGTCTAACTCCAAGCATACTCACACTCTCAGCCCAACCATTGTCCCCACTGGCATTTGCTTTCTTCTTGGTCCATACATCTCGACTCATACTGAGCTACCTTGAAGCACAAAAGAGAGATTATTACAGTCAACTGCCTTTCAAAGGTTAAAAATAATAGCAGTGAGAAGCAACACACAAGTAGCGCTCCATTTATACTGCCGAAAAAGTAACAATACTACAAACAAAACATTGAATGATGATTATTGCTAGCCAATTGGGTACATTTTATGGACTCTGGTTAATCTGAGCTACACTGAAGTGATCCAATTCACTTGAGTCCAGAGGTGTCTAAAGTTCTAATTTTTGAATGGCCCGCGGCACATTTTAAAAATACTATTACAAAAAAAACATAAAAAAGTGGAATGAAAGAGCAAAAATCTGCAATGTAATGACAACATTTTGCAATATTGAGTAGGGTGGCGTGGCTCAGATGGTAGAGCAGCGGCAGAACCTTGAGGGTTCCTTGTTCAAATCCAGTTTCTGCCATCCTAGTCACTGCCAATGTGTCCTTGAACAAGACACTTTACCGAACTAGCTCCCAGTGCAAACTGGTTTGAATGTAGCTTCAAAATGTAGATAATGGGTATAACAATGTAAGGAGCTTTGAAAATGTATTAATTTAATTTTATAATCACATAGCTGTCGTTCAGGCAGTTTGTTTTACTTTAAATCAGGCATTGCTCAAAAAACTTATATTCAAAAGATAGACCTGAGGTTGAGCTATAGATTTTAGCATTGAAAGTAAAAATAATGTATAAATGATTACTTATTTTTAACACTTTAATGAGTGGGGCCCTTTTAAATCCCTGAGACCTTTGGTTGGATTTTTTTTAACTGTCATTGTTCAAAAAATAATAATGAAACAAAAGCAATGTTGTTATGAATTATGTACCTATTTAAGGCTCCAATTATTTAATATAAAATATTCCACTTTGAACATTTTCTGGGTGGAATTATGGCATGTTTTGAGTATTTGCCATAGGTTTCTTTGTTAAAAAGAGAAACAAACATTTAAAAAATGTAAAACTTTATGTGAACGGATAGATCTGAAGTTGATGTATAGATATTTTAGCATTGAAAGTAAAAAAAATAAAAATAAAAAAAATAAATATATATATATATATATATCTGACTTGTTTTTAACACTTTAATGACTATGCCCCTTTTGGGTCCCTGGTTCATTTCGTCTCACATTGACTATTGCAATTCTCTTTTCACTCTCTTCAACAAGTCAATGCTAAAGAAACTTCAGACTGTACAAAGTGCGGCTGCTAGGCTTTTGACCGGTGCACCCAGAACAGCCCATATCCCCCCCGTTTTATCCAGTCTTCATTGGCTTCCAGTTAAATTCAGCATTGAGTTTAAAATTTTAGTCCTGACATTCCGTGCGTTGCATGGTGGGGCCCCTTAGAACATCACTGACTTGCTATGCCCCTACTCTTCAGGGCGCAGCCTCCGGTCTTCATGCCAGGGTCTTCTAAAGATCCCAAAAACTTGTTTTAAAACCCGTGGAGACCTGGCATTCCAGGCTATAGCTCCCAGACTCTAAAACAAATTGCACCAGTCCCTCCGTGATCTTGACTGTGTTGAAACTTTTAAGAAACATTTGAAAACTTCTCTTTTTAGTAAAGCTTTTAGTTAATGCACCATTTAACTATCATTTTAATCCACTGTGTATCCTTTTTATGATGTTGACCCTGTTTTAAATTGAATTGTTGCTTTACTTCACCTATGTTTTGTACAGCGCTTTGTAAATTTTATCTGTGAAAAGCGCTTTATAAATAAAATGTACTTACTTACGTACAGGAAAGGACAAAGCAGGCTGTACTTCCTGAGGAGGCTGCGCTCCTTCAACATCTGTAAAAAACTCTTGTGGATGTACTACTAGTCTGTGGTTGCCAGTGTTCTGTACCACATCGTAGTGTGCTCGGGGGGCAGTACATCTAAGGACAGCTTCAGACTGGAGAAACTGATCAGGCGGGCCGGTTCTACGATCGGAATAAAATTGGACTCACTGGTGACGGTGGCAGAGAAGAGGACTGTGGAAAAACTAGTGAGCATCCTGGATGATGCCAGTCACCCTCTGCATACCGTTATCAGTAGACAGAGGAGCCTGTTCAGTGCTAGACTGCTTCATCCCAAATGCAGGACTAATAGACTAAAAAACAATTTTGTCCCACACGCCATTAGACTGTACAACTCCTCTCTGGGGGGAAGGGGGGTACCGTATTTTCCGGAGTATAAATCGCTCCGGAGTATAAGTCGCACCGGCCGAAAATGCATAAAAAAGAAGGAAAAAAACATATATAAGTCGCACTGGAGTATAAGTCGCATTTTTGGGGGAAATTTATTTGATAAAACCCAACACCAAGAATAGACATTTGAAAGGCAATTTAAAAATAAATAAAGAATAGTGAACAACAGGCTGAATAAGTGTACGTTATATGAGGCATAAATAACCAACTGAGAACGTGCCTGGTATGTTAACGTAACATATTATGGTAAGAGTCATTCAAATAACTATAACATATAGAACATGCTATACGTTTACCAAACAATCTGTCACTCCTAATCGCTAAATCCGATGAAATCTTATGCGTCTAGTAGTCTCTTACGTGAATGAGCTAAATAATATTATTTGATATTTTACTGTAATGTGTTAATAATTCCACACATAAGTCGCTCCTGAGCATAAGTCGCACCCCCGGCCAAACTATGAAAAAAACTGTGACTTATAGTCCGAAAAATACTGGACTAGGATGCAGAGGTGTGGACTCGAGTCACATGACTTGGACTCGAGTCAGACTCGAGTCATGAATTTGATGACTTTAGACTCGACTTGACAAAATGTAAAAAGACTTGCAACTCGACTTAGACTTTAACATCAATGACTTGTGACTTCCCTTGGACTTGAGCCTTTTGAATTGACATGACTTGACATGACTTGCTACTTTCCCCAAAACCCAAAGATGAAAAAGTTATTTGGGAGCGCTCCGTATTTTTCATTGTGTACTTGTCTATCAGCGTTGCGTGTGTCAGCTGGTGTGGTCTCAGTACAACAGCCAATCAAATTAGATCTACTTTGTTTTCATCACACAGCATTTATCCAATCAAATTGCAGGACAACCAACGAAGAAGACATGTCCAAACCACACGCCAGTGAACAAAAAATGATACCTAAAATAATTTTGTTTGGGTATAAAAATTACGAGGTGGTCAACACAAAACGGTTTGCAGTATGCAACACATGCGGTTCGAAAATTACTGATGGAGAGGCAACAACTTCCAACTTCGTCCGGCATTTGAAGTTGCACAAAGAAGGGTAAGTTTTGAATGTAAGATAACGTTTATTGGCTAAGTAACGTGACTTTTATTTGCTGTGTAGTTAAATCAGTGAGGCTGTAAACTCACTGCTAACGTTATAACGTTATTGCAAACACGGGAATCTGTTGCAGTTCACTACCTTATTCATACTTTTTGTTCAGTGATTTTTTTTTAAGCAGGGTTACGTTAGTCAATACATCACACGTAACGTTAGACGGCGGTCAGCAGCACCGCGTATTTTAGCCACCTAAAAAAAGACAAAAATAGTCAAATAAAGGTCAGTTAAAATGTATACTATATTATGAATATGTGTACCGTTTTAGCTAGCTTTCTGACATACTGTTGGTTATTTACCTCAGTGGTCCCCAACCACCGGGCCGCGGCCCGGTACTGGTCCGTGGATCGATTGGTATCGGGCCGCACAAGAAATAATTTTTTTTCTTTTCTTTTTTTAATTAAATCAACATAAAAAACACAAGATACACTTACAAGTAGTGCACCAACCCAAAACAACTCTCTCCCCCCTTTTGTTCTGGGCATTGAACATGAAGACTCTTCCTTCACTGTTCCGAGTGGCCATGAGAGTCTTGGCAGTGCCTGCCTCCAGTGCTCCAGTGGAGCGAGTTTTCAGCCATGGTGGCATCATACTACGCCCCCATCGTGCACAAATGACTGACAGACTCTTGGCTAATTTGGTCTTTTGCAAATGCAATGCAGCATAGGGCCCTGACATATAAAAAGTACAACTTTTTTGTTATGTTCACGTATATGTCATGTTTTTTCAATGTTAACACTTTTGTACAAATAAGTACATTTGCACTTTATTTTTCAATGTGTTTGTTCTGTAAAGGAATGAGTTAATGTTTAAAATGACTGGTTAATAGTGCTATTATAAAGTGCAATGTCAGCACAATTTTCTTTCCTGCAATTTAAAATGCACTTGTTTTAATAAATAAATACAGCGTTTGAAAAGCATACACAATCTGTGTTAATATATTAGTCTGTGGTTAAAAGGACTTGAAAGGACTCGAAACTCAAAATGCAGGACTTAGGACTTGACTTGAGACTTTCCAGTCTTGACTTTGGACTTGACTCGGGGCTTGCCTGTCTTGACTCGGGACTTGACTCGGACTTGAGGGCAAAGACTTGAGACTTACTTGTGACTTGCAAAACAATGACTTGGTCCCACCTCTGCTAGGATGACAGGGCATGCAAAACAATAACAGTGCAATACTTTTTCATAACATGGTCACTACTGCCTAGTTTCTCTTGTTATATTCTTATTTTACTGTTATATTTTTATTCTCATTGTTGCTTTTTATTTTTATTGTAGTATTTTTCTATTTTTCTTTCCATTTACACCCCCATTATTTACTTTTTAAATTCGATCTCAATTCTGTACACTGCTGCTGGAATTTTAAATTTCCTGAGGGAACTCTCCTGAAGGAATCAATAAAGTACTATCTATCTATCTACTTACTTACTTACTGGAACCTTTCACATTCACCCAAATCGAGGGGGGCCCGAACGGTTAAAATATTGTATTTGTTTTGAAAATGAAAAATATCAAAATGGCTTTCATTTTTCAATGTGCGTGTGTGGAAAAAGTTTGCTCAAGTCGGTTGAGTCCCCGAACCAACTCAAATGAATCACCTGTGTCTGCAGTGATTCCACTGACTTGAGTCGGTGACTCAATTCAGCCAAATCATTTTGAGTGTGCAGGGTTTACAATGAGTCTGGGTGAATCAGTTCAACACAATCATCCGACTCATGGGTCTTTCTGGGGGTCTGCTAACCCCCACTTTAATCACACTCAGCAACAGCCAAGTAGAGGACTCAAACGACCAGTGTTCATGGATCCCTATGATTCCCGACTCGAGAATCATTAACCCGGATGAGTCACGAGTCGGACAGCTCTAATAATAATACGAACACGCTAAATAGCATGACACGTGACATGCGTATGTTTGTTGTTAGCAACGCTGCCGCGACGAGTCATTAAACTGTGATATATTCACCAAATATGCACTGCTGAAGGCATGTCTGGGCATGTCCACGGCTAAGGACAACTTATTTAGTTGACGCTGAAGCAGAAATCTCGCTCACGCTGTTAGCTAACATTAGCCTGTAGCGCGGGACGATAGTTAGCTTGAGTTCACGTCAGTTCACAGCATGATGTTTTTAAGAGCATGGGGAAGCTAACGGCTAACAGCATTAGCCACAGACCGGACTGGTGGCAACGTTGTGTCACGTTGTCTTTGCACACAATTGTTTGTGTGTCACAAGACGGAGTGCGTCTGTCGTTTACCTTTTGTGCTGTCAGATGAGGTTGTTGTTAGCCACAGACTTCCCTTCCCACATAAGCTTGCCCCCCCAAAAAAAGAATCTTTCCAACACGTTGTCCGTCTTTGTCGACCGTCTTAGTCCGCTTCAGTTGACATGACAGACCTATTTAGTCATGGTGTCCCCACAACACGTTTCCCACATCCTTCAGCTCTCCATTATTACGGTTTCGCTTCTGAGAGCCTTTTTTTCTTTCCATCATGTCGGTATCAACGGCTAAGCGCAATACATGCGACACTTCTGGTGACCTTTCAGAACAAAACACTCGGCGGGCAAATTGGTTAAGAAGGGCAGCCAAAAGCACGTCTAAAAGCAGGGCTAGGATCTACTTTCTACAAGTTTGACGGTTAAAAATCACCTAAATGACGTTTGTAAGGCGCTATGTGCGATCATTTTATTGTCGAGAAAACCGGAAGTAGTTTTTTTCCTGCAGTTTTTGGCTAACTTGACTAAACTCGTCGCCTATTTACCTGAATTGACTCTTGTTGGCGCCGAGGACATCCTCGCCAATTAATTTAGGAGGAAACACCGACATTCATTGTGGGGGTTCAGAGTCCAATAACTTTATTTTTAAATATGAATGGTAGTAGGGTTAGTTCATGCTTCCACATTTCTCTGTCTCGCTCTCTTTTTCTGCAGTCTATGGAGCTGTCTGGGTTTTTTTTTTGGTTTTTTTACCATTTCATTTTTGGGGGTCCTCAAATGAACCCACCCACGTCGCAGAGGCACGTGCCCCAGTGATGGCGAGATGTTATGAAATGAAACAAGGTCAGTGCATTAGCGCGTCCAGATCACGGAATTATGACGAATACCAGCCAGACCACACACACGTTTGCCCCACTTATCATTCCACGATGCCACCAACATATTAACATTACATACATTAGGAGGAAAAACGTACATCTCTTGAGACGAGGACGCTTTGACCTATATGGCACGTGAGCACCCTCATTGGCTGTTCACTGTTGCCATGGCAGCAGACATGCGGAAGTTTCATCCACCTATGAACAGCAGGGGGGGTGGGGGGGTGACTGATGGAGAGGCTGACATATTGTTTGTGCCGGTAAAGGTAGACAAAAAATTATGTTTTACACATACTATATGTATGGTATCAAGTCAATTGTTTATAGACACTTTCTTACTCAATAGTGAAAAAACGCCTCCACACTTTTGATTGGTACTGTATAAGGAATGCTCTGAGGCAGTGGTTCTCAACCTTTTTTCAGTGATGTACCTCGTGTGAACATTTTTTTAATTCAAGTACCCCCTAATCAGAGCAAAGCATTTTTGGTTGAAAAAAAGAGATACAGAGGTCAAATACAGCACTATGTCGTCAGTTTCTGATTTATTAAATGCTATAAAAGTGCTAAATATTGCTCATTTGTAGTGGTCTTTCTTCAACTATTTGGAAAAAAAGATATAAAAATAACTAAAAACTTGTTGAAAAATAAACAAGTGATTCAATTATAAATAAAGATTTCTACACATAGAAGTAATCATCAACTTAAAGTGCCCTCTTTGGGGATTGTAATAGAGATCCATCTGGATTCATGAACTTAATTCTAAACATTTCTTCACAAAAAAAGAAATCTTTAACATCAATATTTATGGAACATGTCCACAAAAAATCTATCTGTCAACACTGAATATTGCATTGTTGCATTTCTTTTCACAGTTCTTTTTGACAGACATTTTAGTGAGGGTCAAACCATCATGGCATGGGGGAAACTCTGGGTTTATGGTAATGAATGGAATAGCCTACTTGATTTGATGTTCAGTTTATGAACTTACATTCATATTTTGTTGAAGTATTATTCAATAAATATATTTATAAAGGATTTTTGAATTGTTGCTATTTTTAGAATATTTAAAAAAAATCTCACGTACCCCTTGACATACCTTCAAGTACCCCCAGGGGTACGCGTACCCCCATTTGAGAACCACTGCTCTGAGGTATTGATATTGATGATTATGTGTATTACGGTGGTTGTAGCTTCCAGTGGAGCTGTTTAGATTCTCCTGGTGACAATGTTTGAGCCATAAGGTAGTGAAATGCAGTACTGCGCTATAGTCAGTCTCAGCTAGTTTTGCAGCTTTGTTTGTAGATTTGTTTTTGTTTTTAATCGCAGATAACGCAACACTGCCATTGAAAATAAAAACAATAAAATACAACCAAAGGGACAAGCGGTAGAAAATGGATGAACATGGCTTGTATTTTATTTATCCCTGATTATTGCTATTTGAATCGGGAACAAATAAACATTTTAATGAAAATAAATAAAATTAGGAAAATAAACAAAAAATCAATAAGCATTTTTGTAAAAAATAACAAACTAAATACCCACAAGTTGTGGATTATATTTCAAAACATATAAGACAATGTCAGCAACTGTGACGGGTTAGTATCTTTTTAACCTTTTAAGCAGCAACTTCAAATATTAGCAATAAGAGAGCCACGATATTGTGTTGTCATTGCATTTCCTGTGTTTTACTAGAACAATACATTATTGCACAGTAAAACCAATATTATTAAAAATATTAGATACCTAAAAAACACATTAAAATCTTTTAATTTAGAAACAAGCGGTGGTGAATGATATTCCCCCCCCGTATTTGACCTATACCATTCATACCGTTTCAAGTATGAAAGAGCTTTAAATAGCAATAAGCAGACATTACAGTGATCAAGTCCCGTTTCTGTCACAATCTGACATTTGGCAAATGAGTCGGGGCTTCACATTAGTATGCACATGTCTCTAAGTTCATCCAAAAGAGGCAAATTGAGTCCAAAAATGGCGCATTTTCACAGGTTGGCACGTTGGAAGACCCGGATGACAAATCCATTGATGCCACATGTAGTCCACAAAGCACAGATCTCGTGGGAATTTGTCCTTATTAGTTAAGTTTGGCACTGATGCGTATCCACTGAAGAGCTTGCCTGGTGTACTGGACTGCATGAGCAATGCTACTGTGAAGCGTCAGTGGCCCCGACAACGTATTCAAGTAGTTGAAGAACTCTGTCAAAATAAAACAGAGCTGTTTGATTTTTTTAATTTGTCATATGTGGTGTCGAATACACAGATGCATACCTTTACTCTCCTTTGCAAGGTTGTCTGCAACCTCCCAGTACTCATAGCTGTACAGGACACTGTTGGTGATGTTTAGGTGGTTTGCTGCCATCTGGTGGATACGTTGAGGAATGCTTATGAGTGATAAGGAGGGGTTGTCCACTTGTGAAGCCTTCTTGATGTTTTTGGCATTGGGCAAGCGTGAAGAAGGAGAACCTTCCACATCCCTGTTTAAGCAGAAAGATAGACAACGCACTAATAATAGTGGTCAGCACAGTTTTAGTGGTAGTAAGTGATTAAATTCAGAGTACTAAACAGTCATCCACCTACTTGCCAGTGTCGTTCCAGCAGGATGGTATTGAAGGCGCCTTGGGTGAAGTCTGGTGACAGAAAAAAAAGTACATTCGGAATGATCAAAAAATATACATAGTTTGAATTTGAATTTGAATTTTGAATAAATTGGTTTTGGTAAATAAAAACAGAAAAAAAATGCTCGTTGATTATTGCCTTTTTGTATCAGTTATCATTAAAAAAAATAATTATTGTAATCATATTTAATTTTATTTTATGGGATTTTTGATGGGTCAGCACGGTGGGAAAAAGGGGTTAGTGCATGTGTGTCACAATACGAAGGTCCTGGGTTCGATCCCCAGGCTTGGGGTCTTTCTGTGTGGAGTTTGCATGTTCTCCCCGTGGCTACGTGGGTTCCCTCCGGGTACTTCCACCTCCAAAGACATTCACCTGGGGATAGGTTGATTGACAACACTAAATTGACCCTAGTGTGTGAATGTGAGTGTGAATGTTGTCTGTCTATCTGTGTTGGCCCTGCCATGAGGTGGCGACTTGTCCACGGTGTACCCCGCCTTCCGCCCGAATGCAGCTGAGATAGGCTCCAACAAGTGGTAGAAAATGGATGGATGGATGGATGGATGGATTTTTGATGTTCAGTTATCCATTTTTATTGATTAATTGGAATTGCTTTATTTAATATTCTGGTATTCATTATTTTATAATTAACTTATGGGATTTGTAATATCTTATCTGCTGAGTTTGATTTTTTTGTTTTTAATTATTAATCAGAATGATTTAATAAATTGTATTGACCTTATTGTTCATTATCAAGATTTTTATTTAAAAATGATTTTGATAATCCTTTTTTAAATAAATGATTTAAAACATTCTTTAATATATAAACATATCTGTTTTTTGTTAATACATTTGGATGATCTTAATATTGTCGACCAAACACACAAGCGAGAGATTTTAATTGCATTTGTTATTTTTAATTATCTTGTTTGTAATTTTATATTTTTTCTGTATTAATTAATATATTTTATTTGTTGCTGACACAGCAGGGTCCGTGCCATTTGCACAAGTTCTATAATCAAGGATATAATCCAGAACAAATTGTTTGTACCTTGAAATAGTCGAGTAGTACTTTGGAGTATTTCAGGGCATGGTCCTTTTTTAAACGAAACATCTGCCAATAAAGAAGGGCGAGACATCGAAAGCTGTGGACACACAAGGAGAAAATCATCATTAAAAATGCAGCTTTGGATCCATTATAATCGTGGAGGAGGAGATTACTGTACCAAAGAACTGCCAACTGTTTGTCTTCTTGTCGTGCTCCAGGGCGGGCGTGGCTCTTTAGCTTCATGGCGTACCTTCATTACCACAATTACATTAACACTACTAACTTGTCTTGTAGTCCTTAAGCAATGTTTGGCTCACCTTATAAGCTCTACTGTCTCCGCGTACATGGTGTAAGGGGATTTAGCCTCCAGTGGGCCTTCCTCCATTGCTTTACCGCATTCCATAAATGAGAGAGCGGCGTCGACGTAGTTCACGGCCTTCCCCAGCTTATCCACCTGGAAAACATAATACAAAAAGGTAAACAAACACAATGGTTATAATAAGAGCATTTACGGTACATCAATTTAACTACAACTCTATCAGTCCTGTATAGACACCACAAAGAACATGCGTATCAGTCTGTGCATGTCTATCCACTATATTTTCTGCTACTGGTACCTTGGCCTTTGCTGTTGATAGTGTTTGTTCATCTTACCTCAGACTTGACAAGATGTGTTTATGACACTTGTCTTCTTTTCTACATGGTATTAAAAACTATTTTGTGCTCTACGTAGTGCCTCTCTATCTACTCACCATTGCATCGGCACGGTGCTTTATCCTTTTGGCTTCGTGTAAGTAGTACTCGGCATGGTGAGGCCTGGAAAGACGGATGGACAGAAAGATGAGTAGTCGTAGTAGTAGTAGATGGATGGACAGAAAGATGAGATGACGATTAGTAGTAATAGTAGTATGGACAGAAAAAATATTAGTTTCAGTAGTTTTAGATGGATGGATGGACAGAAAGATGAGATGATGATTAGTTGTTATAATAATAGTAGTAGTAGTAGTAGATGGATGGACAGAAAGATGAGATGATTAGTAGTAGTAGTATGGACAGAAAAATGATTAGTTGTAGTAGTTTTAGATGGATGGATGGACAGAAAGATGATATGATGATCAGTTGTTATAGTTGTAGTAGTAGTAGTAGTAGTTGTAGAAGTAGTAGTAGTAGTAGTAGTAGTAGATGGATGGACAGACAGATGAGATGATGATTAATTGTTGTAGTAGTAGTAGTAGTAGTAGATGGATGGATAAACAGAAAGATGAGATGATGATTAGTAGTAGTAGTAAATGGATGGATGGATAAACAGAAAGATGAGATGATGATTAGTAGTAGTAGTAGTAGTAGTAGTAGTAGTAGATGGATGATGGATAAACAGAAAGATGAGATGATGATTAGTTGTTATCGTAGTAGTAGTAGTAGATGGATGGACAGAAATATGAGATGATGATTAGTAGTAGTAGATGGATGGACAGAAATATGAGATGATGATTAGTAGTAGTAGTCATATTGACAGAAAAAATATTAGTTGCAGTAGTTTTAAATGGATGAATGGACAGAAAGATGAGATGGTGATTAGTAGCAGTAGTCATATTGACAGAAAAATTATTAATTGTAGAAGTTTTAGATGGATGAATGGACAGAAAGATGAGATGATTAGTAGTAGTAGTAGTAGTAGTAGTAGTAGTAGTAGTAGATGGACGGGTAAATAGAAAGATGAGATGAGAATTAGTTGTAGTAGTAGTATGGACAGAAACAATTATTAGTTGTAGTAGTTTTAGATGGGTGGATGGACAGAAAGATGAGAGGATGATTAGTTGTTGTAGTAGTAGTATTAGTAGTGGTAGTAGATGGATGGGTAAACAGAAAGATGAGTAAATGGTTAATAGTAGTAGTAGTAGTAGTAGTAGTAGTAGTAGTATTTACTGTAGTGGATGGATGATGATTATCATTAGTAGCAGTAGTAGTAGTATTAGTATTTATAGTAGATGGATGAATGGACAGAAAGATTGGTAGTAGTAGTAGTAGTAGTACATGGATGAATGGACAGAAATAGGAGTAGTAATAGTAGTAGTGTAGACAGAAATATATTAGTTGTAGTAGTTTTAGATGGATGGATGGACAGAAAGATGAGGAGTAGTAGTATGGACAAAAATATGATTAGTAGTAGGAGTAGATGGATGGATGGACAGAAAGATAATGATTAGTAGTAGTCCTAGTAGTAGTAGTAGTAGTAGTAGATGGATAGATTGACAAAATATGAGTAATAGTAGCAGCAGTAGATGGATGAATGGACAAAAAGATGAGTAGTAGTAGTAGTAGTAGTAGTAGTAGTAGTAGATGGATGGATGGACAAAAAGATGAGTTGTAGTAGTAGTAGTAGAAGTAGTAGTAGTAGTAGATGGATGGATGGACAAAATGATGAGTAGTAGTAGTAATAGTAGTAGCAGTAGATGGATGGATGGACAAAAATATGAGTAGTAGTAGAAGTAGTAGATGGATGGATGGACAAAAAGATGAGTTGTAGTAGTAGTACTAGTTGTAGTAGATGGATGGATGGACAAAACAATGAGTAGAAGTAGTAGTAGTAGTAGTAGTAGTAGATGGATGAACACAACTATGAGATGAATAGTAGTATACTGTAATTAATAGTAGTAGTAGCAATATTAAGAAGTATTGTTGAGTTGATCCCAAAGAGTACTAATGTAACGTAATAATGTCTTCCTCCCTCTGAATACTCACGTCTCTGTGTTAGGGACAGCAGTCATGTGTCCTGCAGGGCCCCAGGACTCCGATGAAGGATGTTTGGACACTTTTACACATTCCATCTCCATCTTGGGCTGCCAGTCCAAAAAAAGGAGTGAAGCTCAGATATTGTGATGTTTCATACATGTGCATCATTCTTACCTTTGGTGCTGAATCTTGGATTTTCTCTCTGTTCTTGTGAGTGTGAGCCACATGATGCACATCTCCATTTTTGGTTTTGGATGAAGGGTCGCTGGACTCTGGGCTGTCAGACAGCGGCGACAAGGGAGACAGTGGCCTCTTACCATCCAAGTATTCCTCTAAATATCTGCAAACACAATAAATGACACTCAATAGGATGCAATACAAAAACAAAACACCAGTCACAACATTAGGTACACTTGCACAAAGGAACATGATCATATCCAAGAGCTGCATATTAAAGAGTACCCATTATGTGTGGTTTCAGTTAAAAGGCCGCGCTCAGCTGGATGAAATGTCGATTGTGTGCGTCCGGAGACGTCTTTCGTTTGTGGCGGGTTCCTTTTACTTTCTTCGTGGGACACACCATTTTCCAACTAGACACACAAACACACACACACACACATCACCAAGAAACCAATTGTAAACAGCTAAATAAACACTTTTAACACTTTGTATGTATTTTTCACAAGGCAAAAAAACATATATAAAGCTCACAAAAAGACAATGAAACCATGCAATACCCCAATTGATATAGACACACAACATAAATAAAAAACTTTTTAAATATTAAAATTATATATTTTTATATTTTTTAGATAATATTATTTGTATTTAAATGTTTTAGTATATACTTTAAATATATAACATAGAACAGTGATTCTCAAACTGTGGTAGGATACGTGGTGTCCATCTAGTGATACGCCAAATAATCACTTAATTAAATATTAAAACACATTGTTACTGTGTATAATGTTAGAGTGTTCAAAAATATTAAATATACTTGTTAAATAAAACCTCTGCCTTGTTTATAATTAATATCCAGGCCTGCTACGCTACTGTATTTTAATATTGGTTATATATGGTTGTACTTGGAGAACCCAGTGTTTTCTGAAGTGGTACTTGGTGGAAAAAGTCTAAGAACCACTGACATAGAATTGTATCATCATTACGTATATTTTAATATATTATTACAGTCAATTATTATATTTTAATATTTTCAACCAGGTTCCCATATCCCTATCTTTTGTGAGTAGACACATTTATTAGTGATTGCTTGGGTAGAATGAGATAAGGTATACATTACCGCAATAAATACATTTCACGAAATAGGAATCATTACCTCTAAATCAAATATTTTTCAGATTCAGACTCAGATTGGTTTTATTTGAACATGTATACAGTTTCAAAATGATGCTACACATTTTTATATTTTCTTTACAACATGTCCGAAAAGGAGTAGGAAGAAGCAACGCTTATTTAATCCTACCCCTTTTCCACTTCATGTCAATTACTTACACAAATGTTTACTCCCTGTACTCTGTATGTGCACATTTCAAACATTTCACACATTACAATCAGTGTAGTGCTAATACAATAGTTTTCTTCATAACTAGGTAGGTCACTATGATGAGATAAATAAGCCCTTTTTTTCTCTCAAGTTCAAGACATTTACCAATATTCTTCTTCTTTGTACTTTGTAAACTATGGTAGTTTGAACAGTTTCTTAAAGTGGATCATGTTAATACATTGTTTCACTTCTTTACTGTATCCATTCCATATGCTAAAAGTATTTAGTGTTGTATGTGTATACACATTTTTAGGTTACATTTGTCTCTTAAGGTTATATTTCTCTTTTTTTGTTAAGAAGAATAGTTGCACGTTTTGAGGTAGCAGATTATAGTTTGCTTTCTGCATAATTCGCTGTTTGCAAATTCACCAAATCATTGAATTTAAATATTTTTGACTCAATAAATAAAGAGTTTGTATGTTCTCTATATCCAGCATTGTGTATTATCCTAATTGACCTTTTTTCTAACACAATTAGAGAATATCATGTACTTTTGTAGTTATTTCTCCATACTTCTACACAATAACTCAGATATGGTAACACTAGCGAGCAGTAGAGAATATGGACTGATTTTTGGTCCAGAACATATTTAGTTTTATTCATTATTGAAATATTTCTTGCTACTTAATGTTGTATATTTTTATATGAGATTCACAGTTCATTTGATCATCTACAAAATGTATCTTTCAAATGTCTACTCCGTCTATTTGTATTTGTGTTTGACATTCTCTTCTGCTGTTACCGAGTAGCGTTATTTTAGTTTTACTGAGATTCAAAGATAGTCTGTTTTTGTCAAACCATCTCTTTAATTTATTAATTTCTCCTGTTATTAATTTTATTAGTTTCTGTGTGTTCTCTCCTGAACAAAATGCTGCCGTGTAGTCTGCAATTAATACTAATTTTAGGTTCTTTGTAACTTTACAAATATCGTTTATACATAGATTACCGGTACACAATTTTGGTCCAAGTATGCATCTTTGGGGTACTCCACATGTTATTTTTAGTATTCACCTAGCTTCACATATTGCTTCCTGTTTATTAAGTAGCTTCTTATCCAGTTGAGGGCTAGCCATCTGATGCCATACCGTCAGATTGTAGATTACAATTGCAATAACACATCATCAGTAGGTTAAAACTAACCCGTCTCACGATGTAAAAAACCTGTTTACTACCTTCTAAATCTTTTTTCAACAATACAAGAGCCCTCTAGACATGAAATAACACCCTTTAGTCACCGTTACAGTCTTTTAAACTAATATAGTAATGCTGTCTGAGGATGAGCCCATCAGTGGCCACGATACTGAACAAACCGCACACTGTGATTGGTTTGGTCTACTCTAATGGCTAATATTTATGTAGTATTGGTAATTTTATTTCATTTAGCCAGGTTTGTACTTGAAAAAGATTGTTGAATATGCTACAAAAAAACAGTACTTTTCAGAGGCGGTATAGTACCGAATATGATTCATTAGTATCGCGGTACTATACTAGTACCGGTATACCGTACAACCCTAGACTGTATATGCGTCGTCCTACTCCTCGTACTCCACCGCCTTGTGTGCATGTTCAAAATTATATATTATAAATAATGTATGATAGTATTTCAGGCAATTTTTTGTCAAAGACAGTTGTCCCTTGCTACATCCCGCTTCAAAAATTGCGGCTGCACCACATCGCAGATTTTTTTCCTTTTTTAAAAGCGTATTCTACTAAATTTTTGGCCTGAATTAAGCAATCGCAAGTATAAAAATGGCTAAATTGACTAAAAATATCAATACTAGAGTTGTATCGACCAAACCAATCACAGTATCATGGCCAATGATTGGCTCAGCCTCAGGCAGCATTACTATATCGGATTACAAGAGTGTAAATGTGACTAAAGTGTGTTAATTCATGTCTAGAGGGCTCTCATCATGTTGAAACATTTATTTTAAACAGTTTTTTACGCTCTAGCTATGAAAATATTGCCGTACATTTATGAATAATGATTCGTATTTTCTTTATCGCGGTCATGTCCGGAACCAATTAACCGCTATAAATGAGGGACAACTCTATATACTGTATATATTTTTTCAGTCTAATAATGTTTAACTCGACATTCAAATGTATTGCAAGGCTGTCAAATCCCCTAACTACTGGGTACAGTTTAGCCAATCAGAAGCAATTGCAGAAATGGAAACTAAATAAATGATGGCGTAAAGTGAGAGTTTTCAGTATAAAGTAATAGTGAAATTAGTACTAGTTGTAATATTGTACAAATTATTACAGAAAAATAGTAGCTATTAAAAATAAATCAGCAGTTGATGTCACAACAACTGAAATAACAGAATAAATTATTTTCAGTGTCCGAAAATACAATTGACGTGAGAGCAAACTTGAACACCTGTGTGTTTGTGTGAACGTAAAGAAAAAAAGAGAATGTTTACCTTACGTTTCCGCTTGCTGTCTTTGGAGACAGCATCTGGCATATAAACATGCTTCATGGCCTCTCTCTGCCTTTCCTTTGAAGAAGTAGTAGAAGGGGCCTTGGCGGGGGGATTAAGAGCAGTGTCCGGGACCCTCCTGAGGAGACAGAGGTCTATGTGCACCACCAGGTTCCTCAGTCCACGTTGAGAAGGTCCGGTGGCCTGGTCGCTTCGTCCAAACGGGACCAAAGTGTAGAGTTGTTGTCTGGCCTCGCTCTGCTGCCCCTGATCTGCTCCTTGGGACTTGCAGGCATCAGGTCTACCGGGGCCGTGCTGGCCTCTCTTGCGGAGTGAAGTGGAGTCTGCCGGGACCTTGGCAATTTGAGTCTGGCATTCCAAATCTGAATGTGAAGAGGTAGAGGATGGTGGAGATCGTGCTTGAGGTGTAGGTGAAGATGAAGGCGAAGGGTCTCGCTGGTGTTCGGTTGTTCTTGGTGGGTGTCTCTCTTTGGAGCGTGTTTGTAGTTTCTCCTTTGTCCTCCTCCCCCGCCTCTCGATGGCTCCTGCTTCCTCTTTCTCCTCCTCGTATTCTGCGGAACTCTCGATCCAGCGGCGTCTCAGCAGCTGCTCCTGCGCCAGCCTCTTGTCTTTGCCGGCTTGTGACTCCCTGTGCCGCGTATCGTCTTTCCGTCTGTGTCTCCCCGCCTCAGCTTCAGTCAGAGGAACTTCTCGTTGAACCACTTCACGTTTCTTGGACTGCGATGTTTTGGAAGGATCAACATGCACAGCACTCGGGGCTTTGGCCTCCCAAGACTTGGCTCTCGGTCGCAGGTCGGTACTGGACCTCGGGTGATAATTACTGGCAGATTTGGAGCTCGGCTGGGAACAAGAACCTTGACCGGGGTGGGTTTCACAGCCAGTTGGAAGATGATGTTTTGTTTTGTGCTGGGCTGGAAGTCTCAAAGTCCTGTGGTTGGAACTGTGGCTGGGCCTGCCGCCCTGGATCTGCTCACCATGTGATGATGTGTGTTTGGATGGCCTCTTAGCGCCTGGATGCAAATTGTTCTGAGGTCTCCATTTGCGACCGCAACTGTCGCTAGAGTTTAAAACTGCTTCGGATTTGTTTTGTCTGTGGTCTTCTGTAGGCCTCGACTTGAGCCTGTGCTGGTGAGGGTGAAGCTCTGTGCTATTTGAGTGCTTACTTTTGGTGTCAGTATTAGACAATGGACCAGTCCATGGCCTACTTTTTGTCCGATATGGGTTAGTCGCAAGGCTTTGAACCTCAGTATAATGGTATCCCCGTAAAGGACTTTCTGGGGGGTCTCTCTGGATCGGGCTATATTGTGCTCTTAGAATCTCGCACGGACTGTAAGCCGGACTCGGGATGGGACTGTAACTGGTGGTATTGCTTGGACTCGGACAGGTGCTGGGAAGCGGGCTGGGACAGAAGCTGTAACCAGGGCTCGGTAAAGGGCTGCTGGGTCTGTAGCTCAACTGCGGGCTGGGAATGGGGCTTTGGCTAGGGCTGTATTCCTGATTGCTGTCCCAACATCTTGCCGGAGACGGGGCTCGAAGGCCAGGTGGTGAGGGAGGGGGTCCAGGAATACTCCTGGTGGGATATTGTTCACTTCTTGCAGCTTTTTCCTGGGATTTCTTCAACCACTTCTCCAATTGCCACTGGGCGACAGGTGGGCGATCAGTCTGCAGAAACCAATGTAGAAAAATGTACATGTTACTGTAGCAGCAGTTTAGCATTGGTAACCAAACCCTGTACACTCATAAAAATATGCAAATACAAGTGCTACGTTTAACTAGCAGTAATGTATGGTAAGTTATGACTAGGGCGTTTAGTTACCTAAACTGCAAAGAGAACGGGGCGTTAACTGTAAGCAGGCAATGATTGGACAGAGGCTGTTATTTTGCAAATGTGTCCTCATATTTTCCTGATAACCAGTGTTTTAGCAGTGGATATTTTGGTTTTGCATCCCCCCAAATGTTTTAGACAGACATTAGAAATAGAAATTAATGTCCATTGCAAAGGACGCTGGTTCTCAAAAGGTTCTTAGTTTTGGTGTGGCGAGCATGAGAAGGTGAAACGGAAAAAGTAGCTCTCTCTGACTTAGACTTAGACTTAGACTTAGGCAATCTTTATTGATCCACAAGGGAAATAGTTCCACACAGTAGCTCAGTTACAAAGGATTTGACAGTAGCTCCTTTGACAACATGGTCATTCATAAATAGTGATGGGTATCGGTTACATTTTAAACGATACTAGTACCAAATTGGTGCTTGAAAAACGGTGCAAGTGCTTAAACCAGAGGTGTCCAAAAGCGGCCTGGGGGCCATTTGTGGCCCGCAGTTAATTTTGTAACAGCCCACGACACATTCTAAAAATACAATTACAATAAAAATACATAAAAATAAAAAGAATACAAGTGAAATGTAACAAGAACATGTTGCAATGTTGACTCTAATAACACAAAACTGCCATGCAGGCAGTTTTTTTCTTTAAAACTAATTGCTCAGAAAAATAATAATGAATCAAAGTCAATGTTGTTATGAATAATTGAAGTATCTAAGGCTCTAATTACTTCACATCAAATATTCTACTTTGAAATATTTCTTGGGAAAATATTGCATATTTGCCATGCAAAAGCTTTCTATGACCAAAAGGGCATTAAACAAACAAATGAATAATAATAAAAAACTTTCAATCTGAAGTTGACCTAGAGATTTAAGCATTGAAGGTTAAAAAAAATAAATAATAATATATCACTTATTTTGAACTCTTTCATCGATGGGGCCCTTTTGGATCCATATACATTTTAGTAGGATTCACATTTTTAAAAATTGTCAATCCTTAAAATATAATAATGAATAAAATCAATGTTGTTATGAATTATTGACCTATTTAAGGCTGCAATTACTTCAAATTAAATATTCCACTTTGAACATTTTTTGTGGAGAAAATGTTGCATAGTTTGTGTTTTTGCCATAAAAACAGAGTTTTCTTGAACAAAAGGAGCATAAATCATAAAAATATCTAACAGTAAAACTGAAGTTGATCTAAAGATTGAAGCACAAAAAAATATATCTATCACTTATTTTTTTAAGATTTTTATGACTCAGATCTTTTAGGGGAGCCCTAAAGGCTAAAAATAATATACATATTGTAATGGTTTTGAAAATGAAAAATATCAAAATGGCTAGCTGCATGTGTTGATTTTTCAGTGTGTGGCCCTCAGTTGCAAAGGTTTGGACACCCCTGGCTTTAACGGTGCCTAAACCAGTACTTTAAAAAAAGAGGAAAATATGCTAATTTGAATACTTTAATTACAAAAATTAAATAACTAAGTAATACACTCCAAAAATGTGTACCGGTAATAAAATCCACAACAAGTTGTCATAATTAATGCAACAACATAGAACATAGGCAATGTGCAAAAAGTTACTTTTGTAATATGGATACTCATAATTCCAAGAGCACGTGAATGCAACCACGCTCGCTGTCACTGTCATTAGTGCATAAGGAAGAAGTGCTGTTGTTGTAGCTACAGTGGCTTGCCCTGCGGTGTTATGAGGGCCAAGCACTTGTTGCAGGGTTAGGGTTAGCACTGAAATGAAGCAACGATAGCTTCTTCTTTTTTGTCTGGTTAGTACCGCTTACCGATGCCATTATAGAGCCAGGTTTCAGTGCTCATCCGTATTTATGAACAAGTATTGCGCAATACAGCAGCAACAGAAGCAATGTTGTACTAGCGGTAAGACGCAAACTGCTCAGCCGGCGTTAATACAACTGATGCGTTGATTATAAACACCAGCAAGGCAAGTGAAATGAGTTTCACAAAGACAGCTGAGTAACAACATTTTAAAGTGCATGTAAAGGTAGATAAAGTGACTGGATGCTACTTGAATTGCAGCTACTGCCATCCTGTGAATATTTGTTGTTATTAGAGACCAAAGTGGGTATTTGCTTTTATAGACCACGCAGCCGGTGGTAGACTGAGTTGAGGAGTTAAATCAAGCACTTACGGTAAAAAATATTCAGTCACAGCACATTCAATAACAGCTGGAATTTATGTTAATGTTTGTTCCCACATACATTATACACATACAATGCAACATGTAAGGTCCAACAAAAGTGTTTCCACAGGAAATAATACAACTATAAATAGTCTGTATCATGGTCACTCTTCTGCCCTTGCGAACCCTTTATGAACTCTACAGGCAATTTTTAATTTACATTTGAACATTCTTCGGAGTCATTCAATGCTAAATATAGAACTTGGATGCCTCCCTCACTTTGCAACATTTTACTTGTCACTCAAAATGAATAAGAAGTAACCACTAACATTAGTAAAATGTAAAAACACACATAGTGTCTTTACAAATACATTAGTCTCTTCCAGGGTGCACTGTTGCCATTGTGAAAGTTTCATTATTTTTTAAAGTAACATTTTAACATTGTTTATGGTCCTACAAGTGTAAACCTAAGCTAGTAAAGTAAAATGTAGAGGTGCCTTACGCATCTCAATCCCTTTTCAACATGCTTACTTGTCACACGAATGAAATAAGAAGTTAACCTTTATAAATAAGCTGACCAACACGCCGGATTGTAGTCAACTGGAGGCGTGTCTTAATGAAATTAAACAATGGATGTCCGCTAACTTCTTGCAACTCAACGCCAAGAAAACGGAAATGCTGATTATCGGTCCTGCTAAACACCGACATTTATTTAATAATACCACCTTAACATTTGACAACCAAACAATTACACAAGGCGAATCAGTAAAGAATCTGGGTATTATCTTCGACCCAACTCTCTCGTTTGAATCACACATTAAGAGTGTTACTAAAACGGCCTTCTTTCATCTCCGTAATATCGCTAAAATTCGTTCTATTTTATCCACTAGCGACGCTGAGATCATTATTCATGCGTTCGTTACGTCTCGTCTCGACTACTGTAACGTATTATTTTCGGGTCTCGCTATGTCTAGCATTAAAAGATTACAATTGGTACAAAATGCGGCTGCTAGACTTTTGACAAGAACAAGAAAGTTTGATCATATTACGCCTATACTGGCTCACCTGCACTGGCTTCCTGTGCACTTAAGATGTGACTTTAAGGTTTTACTACTTACGTATAAAATACTACACGGTCTAGCTCCGTCCTATCTTGTCGATTGTATTGTACCATATGTCCAGGCAAGAAATCTGCGTTCAAAGAACTCCGGCTTATTAGTGATTCCCAGAGCCCAAAAAAAGTCTGCGGGCTATAGAGCGTTTTCTATTCGGGCTCCAGTACTATGGAATGCCCTCCCGGTAACAATTAGAGATGCTACCTCAGTAGAAGCATTTAAGTCCCATCTTAAAACTCATTTGTATACTCTAGCCTTTAAATAGACCCCCCTTTAGACCAGTTGATCTGCCGTTTCTTTTCTTTTCTCCTCTGCTCCCCTCTTCCTTGTGGAGGGCGGGGGGCACAGGTCCGGTGGCCATGGATGAAGTGCTGGCTGTCCAGAGTCGGACCCGGGGTGGACCGCTCGCCTGTGCATCGGCTGGGAACATCTCTGCGCTGCTGACCCGTCTCCGCTCGGGATGGTGTCCTGCTGGCCCCACTATGGACTGGACTCTTACTATTATGTTGGATCCACTATGGACTAGACTCTCACAATATTATGTCAGACCCACTCGACATTCATTGCATTCGGTCTCCCCTAGAGGGGGGGGGGGTTACCCACATATGCGGTCCTCTCCAAGGTTGCTCATAGTCATTCACATCGACGTCCCACTGGGGTGAGTTTTTCCTTGCCCTTAAGTGGGCTTTGTACCGAGGATGTCGTTGTGGCTTGTGCAGTCCTTTGAGACATTTGTGATTTAGGGCTATATAAATAAACATTGATTAATTGATTGAAATACTTAAACGTACAAAGAAAAAACATGTGGCATTGCGTGGTGTCTAAAGGCGTCATATAATGATTTTTTTCTACATTTAAAACACTTCCTTGTGGTCTACATACCATGTAATGGTGGTTCTTTAGTCAAAATGTTGCATAGACTATGTTTTACAGACCATCTTCAAGCCGCTTTCTCACCGTCTCTTCAGGATGCGCTGTTTTGCGGGCGGTCTTATTTACGTGGCTCACCTTCGACTGCGTCATCTTCCCGTAAAGTTTTTAGCCCTTCCATATCGAGTCTACTGACAAATATTATTTCGAACTACACGCTACTTTTTATTAGAAATGGCAACAGCGTAGGATACATGTGCATGTACGAGCCAGTCTGCCCCTCAACAAGAGGATAAGAGAAAAAGAAGGTGCTTATTGACTACAGTGTCTGACTAAAATGGCGTAGTCTCTGGCATATATAGAAATATTCGCTGACATCAAAGTTGGAGAAAACGTCACAAATTGGGCACATTTCAAGGCAAGATTGTTTCATAAATATCCCCACCGTGCCTCTTAACCCGGATTTCCACTGAATGCAAAATGGCCGCAGAACAGTACACCCACAGCGGCGGGCTCATTCCATTTTTATTTAAGTCAATGTGCGCTTCTATATTTGTCGGACGTCACAACAAATATGTTCAATTTAGCTAAATTCTGCTAGTGTTGGACAGAAAGTCATGCACAAACAAAAAATAATATGCGGATCGTATTTTACACTTTGAAATGTCCCATGTGCTGAGACAGACATGAAGTCAACTTGTCAAAGGTTATCAGATGTAACTTACATTTGTTCACAAATGGATGAGGACATGCTGATTTTGGAGGTCCAAAAATTAAAGAATAACAAACAGGCGTATCCCGGGCAGCTATATGGACATATGGAGGCCTGTGTCAAATACCACCTGATACAGGGAACGGGAAAAAAGTGGAGTGGTTGTTGTGAGAACTTGTGACACCCTCGTCAGGGATGATGTTACTGTTGTATTGTTGCTTACTACAAAAAAGAAAGTAATTTATCAAGGCAAAACTGTCATCGACGTTGTGGTTCAGCACCTGTTATTTATGGCAGAACCGAGTTGATTTGCTTCTGCTCCTCTGGAAGGACAGAAAAAACTGTTTGTGGTTGCTTTATTACAACTTCCCTTATCAGGTGATTACGCACGGATTCGCAGGATCTCGTAAAAGTCTGCGCTATTTTGCTGCACGACGGAGCCGCAACAGAACGGCGGTGGAGGTTACCGGACTGTGGGTGGTGGTGCTGTTTTGTGGCGGTTTTGTTCAGCAGCCATTCTGCATCCAGTGGAGATCCGGGGTCAGTAGGGGTGTCCCAATACAATTTTTTTTACATCAGATACAATACCCTCGAGTCATTAGTATTGGCCAATACTGATATTGAACCGATACGATAACAGCAGGAGTCATATACACCGGTACATTTATTATTCTGTAGTGTGGAGTGTTGGAAAAGGGAAATTACTCAACAATGATGGGTATAAAATCACTAACCTATTTATTATTAACAATTTAAAATGGACTTAGGCTGTTTTTAAATTGAAGTGCAGTGGTAATTGTGTTTTGACAGCACCGCTAATGGCCACAATAAATCAATGAAGCTAAGATAATGATGCAGTAAGCTGAATGATGCGGACACATTTGTTACTGGATACTTTCTAATACGCTTCTGCCTTGGAGACTTTCAATTTGTAAGTAATAAGCAACTATAATTATTTTGTACTTGTTTATGATGATGAATGTTATGTATTAGACTGCAAAATTGTTTAATTAAGGACACTTATTACATTGTAGCTTGTGTGCTATTGTGTGCTTACCGGGTGTGTAGCTGCTAGCTCCCAGTAGTTTATAACCCTTCCATGTTTACCTTTTGTAATGGAATTTACTGAAATACAAGAAAAGTCCACCCTCGTATCGGACTGCTTATATCATAAATTTTACGTGCAAGCCCATATAACCAAATACTTGTTTCTTTGCTGATATTAAACCTATATATGGGATATCCATATTGGATCGGGAAACAAGTCAATCTTAGTGGTCCTAGAAAGGTAAATATAAATTAATAGGTGCCCCACACAGCTCTCACTTTTTAACAGGCTTACTTGTCACATCAGTGTAATAAGAAGTTATCACCGTCGTTTTGCTGTGACAAAAAAAAAGCTAAACACATGCGCACACTCAATCCTTTTGACCCAAGTTCCAATTGTACGACTTGTAGGTGTTTCCAAAGAATGACATGATGTTACGTCAGTGTCCTACTTACAGCTCCTTAGACGACTAGACTGATAACGTTTCAAAAGGCACATTTAAACAAGACTCAGGTCCCACCAAGATTTGAACTCGGATCACTGGATTCAAAGTCCAGAGTGCTAACCATTACACCATGGAACCTTGACAACCGTGTGGTCTCCCTGCTGTTGTTCACGTTCCACATGTACAGGCCCACAGTTACACACCCGCTACCCAATGAGAAACTTGGTGACCTTATGTAGAAGGAACACGAGTGACAAAGACATAAAGAAAAATACTCACGGCTGCCTTCTTGCCTTCCCTCTCCTTAGCCTCTGTGCTAAATTAAACCTCCACTCTTCAAGTCAAACAGCAAGCCCCCTCCCTCCCTGCCACATCTCTCGACCTCTTTCCAGAGAAGACACTACATCTCTTGTACCGTCTTGACTACCCTCCCTCCATATTTTTTTCTCCCCTTACTGCCCGCCCCTCCCTCCTTTCCTCCCTCCCTCTAGTATACCTGTAGCTCTGGATTTGCTGCCTGAACAACTCCAACCCCCATCTTTCAAAGACACAGGAACAGTAAATGAAAAACACATGGTCTACCACCGTCACTACGACGCCCCCCTCCCCATCCACCAACTCACATAAACTACACTCCCCACTTTCGCAATAGAGGCCCAATGTTGGGCTTGCTTAGACATCTACAGGGCCTTCCATTCATGACAGAGAAGCAGGTCCCCCTTTTATCCCCCTGCACATTCCAAACATCTCAGACCAGCCCATGACGCTCTACGGTAGTCCATCACACATATGCCATCCTCCATACAGCAACAATACAGCAGACATAATAATCAATTGCTGACTAACTGTTAAGGCAAAATGGAGTCATTCAGTAAGCTGCAGGCCCTTTAATTGTGTTTATTTTTCAAGTGTTTTCGTGTTGAAACAGAGCTGCCCAGTGGTTAGCATGTTGGCTAACAGATCCAGGGTTCGAATCTTTGAAGTTTCCCACATCCCCAAGAACATGAGACTCTAAATTAAAGGAGTCCAAAGTGCGGCGCTCGAGTTTTCTTAACCTGCAACATGTTGAAAAAAAAAACTGTAATGTAATGTGAAAAAAGCTGAGAATTTGATACGAAATTGGAAGAGTCTAAGTATGCGTGGGATATTTTGATATTAGAAAAAAAATGCTACAGACATTATGTAACAAAATTTAGTTCCCTCTTTGTGTTAAGTGACAAATAGTATTGTTATTAGTATCAAAAGTTGAGCTTTTTTTCATCCCATTATGTCTTTTTGCTCTTTTTTTCTTAAATTTTTACAGTTTTTTACAGTAAAATCCGAGCTTCTGTCCTCAAATGGCCCCGTGGCCGCACTTTGGACACCCTGAAATAACTAATAATAGTTCACTTTGTCAAACATAACACAAAGCTGACACTAGGTTTTGTCTTTAAAGATGCGTAACTTTTTTTTTTTTTTTTTTTACAAAATAATTTTTTTTATATAAAAAATAGCCTACGCATACCTTTCAGTGTGCGGCACTTGGTGGAAAAGATTTGGACACCCCTGTTCTAAATTGTCCATAAATGTGAGTGTGAATGGTTGTTTGTATAATTGTAACACGCCTGAAGCTGCCACCTTCACCTTCATACTGCCCGGGGATCAGCATCCACACATTATGAGTCAAGAGCGCTAGGAAACGAGTGAACTGAGGTTTACCCACGTACCACCGCGCAGCCACTCAAGCTGGCATTCATTACATAAATCTCCTGAGAACCAGCGTACACTGGTCTATTTCAGTGGTTCTCAAACTGTGGTACGTGTATAACTAACAGTAATGGGTCCATCTAGTGGTACGCCAAAGAATCACTAAAATATTCAAACACAGAGTTACTGTTCTAACTCTGTGTATGTTACAGTGGCCACAAATATCATAAAAAATAATATATATAATATAAATAAAAAATACTATATTGTAAAATAATGCCTTGTTTTTATGAATATTTAGGCCTACTACGCTACTGTACTTTAGTGTTGATCATTATGGTGGTACTTGGAGAGCCAAGTGTTTTCTGAGGTGGTACTTGGTGAAAAAAGTTTGAGAACCACTGGTCTATTTTAAAGTGCTCTGAAGATAATTTGTAAAACATAATTTATGCCTTATAATCCGGTGCGCCCTAAATTTGGAAAAATATCGTAGATTATGAATAGCAAAGGTTAATAGGTTTGAGTTTTGTTGGCCCGCAACCTTTTGTTGAAATAAAATCAAACAAAAAAACTGTAAAAATGTAAGAAAAAAAGAGCAAACAGATTTAGTATAATGAGAAAAAGCTAAAATTTGGATACAAATATATAATCAATCAATCATCAATCAATGTTGATTTATATAGCCCTAAATCACAAGTGTCTCAAAGGGCTGCACAAGCCACAACGACATCCTCGGTACAGAGCCCACATAAGGGCAAGGAAAAACTCACCCCAGTGGGACGTCGATGTGAATGACTATGAGAAACCTTGGAGAGGACCGCATATGTGGGTAACCCCCCCCCCTCTAGGGGAGACCGAATGCAATGGATGTCGAGTGGGTCTGACATAATATTGTGAAAGTCCAGTCCATAGTGGATCCAACATAATAGTAAGAGTCCAGTCCATAGTGGGGTCAGCAGGATATATAACATACACTTTGTCACCTATAACGCAAAGCTAACACAACACAAAGTTTTTTCTTGAAATATATATACCGTAAATAAGCTGCTACATTTGTCCTACACTTTGCAACCTGCGGCATTTAAGACGATTCAGCTAATTAATGGATTTTTCTTTGCTGACGACTACAATAATAATAGTTTAAAATAAAAATAAAAAATACACTAAGAAGGTGTTTTATTGGTTATGCTGTGGTGCCATATTGTGGATGAGTTTGCTTCCTGCAGGTGCTACAATGTGCAAGTTCCATTTAGTGCTTTCAACCGGAAGTCCAATGTCGTTCAGTCTTCTCGCCATCCATTGTGTTTTTACTCGTATGGATTCTTCATTCATCACTCCAAGCAACGTTTATAAGTTTTACATCCATCCATCCATCCATCCATCCATTTTCTACCGCTTGTCCCTTTTTGGGGTCACGAGGGGTGCTGGAGCCTATCTCAGCTGCATTCGGTACAACTAAAACAATTCATAATTACTAAACCGTCCCATGTGTGATATCTGTAGGAGTATGTGCTATCGTAATGTAATGACAATAGCTTCATAAGCATTAGCTAATATGCTAAGACGTTTACGAGTGTCTGTGTTAGTATTATTAACTTACAACGGCATTCTTTTTGCATTGTTTCAGTTTTACAAATTCCTCAGTAAATTCATCAAGATGTCACCGTGAAGTTATTAAGTCTGTTTAGCTGATTGCAGAGCTAGCTTCCCCAGCTAGTGGGCCCATGATGATGACTTCTGTTTTGTTTGCTAAGCCGTTTTACTGCCGTGTAACAGACACCGTTTGGAAACAATTAAGGTACGTAAACAAACATTTATAAAATCATTCTGTGTAAATAACGTATATATCTGCGGCTTATAGTCCGGTGCGGCTAATATATGGAAACCATTTTATTTTTTATTTTTCTTGTTTTAGTGGGTGCGGCTTATATACCGGTGCACTCTATGGTCTGGAAAATACAGTAATGTCTGTCTTTAACATTTTGTTTCCAAATGAAACAATCAAAATGGTGCCTGCGTGTTTTGACTTTTCAGTATGCCGCCCTTGGTTGTAAAAGTTTGGCACACCCTGCTGTAGTGCAATTAGAATGTCAAAACAATGACAGCAAATAGGGCTGTGAATCTTTGGGTGTCCAACGATTCGATTCAATATCGATTCTTGGGGTCACGATTCGATTCAAAATCTTTTTTTTTTTTCAATTCAACACGATTCTCGATTCAAAAACGATTTATTTCCCAATTCAAACAATTCTCTATTCATTCAATACATCTACCCCAGTCTGCTGACATGTAAGCAGAGTAGTAGATTTTTGTAAAAAGCTTTTATAATTGTAAAGGACAATGTTTTATCAACTGATTGCAATAATGTAAATTTGTTTTAACTATTAAATGAACCAAAAATATGACTTATTTTATCTTTGTGAAAATATTGGACACAGTGTGTTGTCAAGCTTATGAGATGCGATGCAAGTGTAAGCCACTGTGACACTATTGTTCTTTATTTTTATTTTTATAAATGTCTAATGATAATGTCAATGAGGGATTTTTAATCACTGCTATGTTGAAATTGTAACTAATATTGATACTGTTGTTGATAATATTCATTTTTGTTTCACTACTTTTGGTTTGTTCTGTGTCGTGTTTGTGTCTCCTCTCAATTGCTCTGTTTATTGCTGTTCTGAGTGTTGCTAGGTCGGGTTTGGTTTTGGAATTGGATTGCATTGTTATGGCATTGCTGTTTATTGTTTTGTTGGATTGATTAATTGAAAAAATAAATAAAAATAATAATAATAATAAAAAAAATAAAAAATTAAAATTAAAAAAAAGAGAATCGATTCTGAATCGCACAACGTGAGAATCGCGATTCGAATTCGAATCGATTTTTTCCCACACCCCTAACAGCAAACCAAGTTGCTGACACGTCTGCAAGGTAAGTGCTCCTTATGCAAGGATGGGCAGGTAGGTATAGAAAATAAGTGAATTAATTAATGAAAACATATTTCAATTATCAATATTGTTTTTTTATAAGTTGTGAGTGGCAGGATTTTACCAATAGCTTTATATTTCTTAAAATAGATTTATGATGATTTTATTCTACGTTTTAGACACTTCCTTTTGGTCTAGATGATATGTATTGGATATACTTTGTTGTAAATTTTGCGTAAATGTTGCTTTACAGTCACTTATAGAACGGCTTTTTGGAGTCTGTCTGCAAGCTGTCCGAAAAAAAACACGCCCCACCCTCTCCAAAAGTATCATAATTTATCTTTTGACAAAATGTATTATTATTAATAATTATTAATGTCGTCACAGCAGATTTTTTTCCAGACGAGGATGAAAATATACTTTATAAACATTATATCGATGTACCTGGTCACAACATTAGGTACACCTGCTCACTGTCAAATCGATACAGGCTCCAGAGTAGAACAGTGTTATGAAGGCAATGTTTTGACCCCGAAAGAGATTAAAGCAGTTGACCTTATTTCATATTACAACAACTTGGAAGTTTACCAATGCCATGAAACGGCTTGTGTTTGAATTGTGAGTGCATTTGAGATCAGACAGTCCTATTTAGTTTGTGCTGTTGTTGTGTCTGATGTCAACACAACTTCCCCCGCCTGGGGGCTTTTGCTCTTTAAGAGTCAGCCTGTTGACATGACACCCAGCCACTAATTCCCCGAGCTGTACCTCCTCCTTCTCCACTCCGACCCGCATGCATTCCTCATTCCTCTGTCCCTCCCACACCTGCCGTCTAGTGCCTCCAGGCTCTCCACCCGTGCAGCGGAACAACCACACGAGGAGACAGGCAGTTCAGACATGGACATAGGTTCAAAAGCAAACGATGACGTTACCTCCTTGTTGCTCTTGGAGGGTGAAGCGGCAGCTGGGCTTGAGCTGCGGGAATGGAGGCCGTCGCTGCCTGACTTCACGGTGGAGTCGGATCGCGAGGAGCCAGAGCTGGAATGTCTCACCCTCCTGCCATGTCGGTCAACACATAGACTGAAACACCACAAAGGAGGTCATGAAAGTGCTGGTTGCTGGCACACAGAGCTGCTACATGGAAAACTCATATCAGCAATAACATACAGTATGTGTAAAAGCTTTGCAATCAATTGTCTAGCCTGATAACAAACAAACAGAAATACAACTCCTTGTTAACAGTGCAGCCTTGGAGGAGGTCTGAGCTCTACTCAGTGATATTTTGCTTATATACAGTATTCAAATAAGAAGGTATTTTCCCCCTTAGAAGAAAGTTTTATATTTATATTTTATATATATTTTTAGATGTATACATGCAAGCCGAACAAGGAGGCGCTAAACAACTTCCCTTCCTCCCCAAATGAATCAGAGCTTTTCTCACTCACATTCGTGGTGTCCCAATACAACATTTTTACTTCCGATATAATAGCCTTGAATATTGGCTGATACCGATATTGATCTGAATCATACACATATTTTATTTAATTAGTAGTGTGGAATGTTAGAAAAGGTTTGATTAAGTGAAATGAGTTTAGCAGAGCAGAAACACTAAGCAACTTATGCTGCCTTTAAATTAGAGTGCCCATTCATCCACTTTCTACCGCTTGTCCCGTTCAGGGTCGCGGGGGTTGCTGGAGCCTATCTCAGCTGCACATGGGCGGAAGGTGGGGCACACCCTGGACAAGTCACCACGTCATCGCAGGGCCAACACAGATAGACAGACAACATTCACACTCACATTCACACACTCGAACCAATTTAGTGTTGCCAATCAACCTATCCCCAGGTGCATGTTTTTGGAGGTGGGAGGAAGCCGGAGTACCCGGAGGGAACCCACGCAGTCACGGGGAGAACATACAAACTCCACACAGAAAGATCCCGAGCCCGGGATTGAACTCAGGACTACTCAGGACCAGAGGTGGGTAGAGTAGCCAGAAATTGTACTCAAGTAAGAGTACTGTTACTTTAGAGATTTATTACTCAAGTAAAAGTAAGGAGTAGTCACCCAAATATTTACTTGAGTAAAAGTAAAAAGTATGTTGTAAAAAAACTACTCAAGTACTGAGTAACTGATGAGTAACATACACACACATATCATATATATATATATATATATATATATATATATATATATATGTATATATATATATATATATATATATACACACACACACACATATATACATATATACACACACACACATATATATATATACATACATTGATATATACAGTATATAATTTATATTGATTTTTCTGCCGTTTTTGTTTACATGTTAATAGTGTTTTAATGAATATACATGCATGTTTAACACATATAGATTCCTTTCTTTCATGAAGACAAGAATATAAGTTGGTGTATTACCTGATTCTGATGACTTGCATTGATTGTAATCAGACAGTAGTGATGACAAACGTCCACGTTTTCAAATGGAGGAGAAAAAAAGTTCCTCCTTTCTGTCTAATACCAAATGAAAGTGGTTGGTTTTTGGCATCTTATATGTCCAGCTTCCATATTCGTTTTTATACACTTTACAAGAAATACATTGGCGGCAAACTCCGTGGCTTGCTAGCTTGTTTGCGCAGGCTTTCGGAGACTCTTATTTTGAAAGCGCAGGCGCGATGGAGCGACACTTTTATTGTGAAGACAGGAACTGTGCAGTTAGTCTTTAGGCTTTTGACGGGGTGTACGGTTGAAATAAAAAATTTTCTTTTTTCCTTCACACTTTTGATTGATTGATTGGAACTTGTATTAGTAGATTGCACAGTACAGTACATATTCCGTACAATTGACCACTAAATGGTAACACCCCAATAAGTTTTTCAACTTGTTTAAGTCAGGTCATGTGACCCCTAGCTCTGTTTGATTGGTCCAACGTCACCAGTGACTGCATCTGATTGGTGGAACGGAGTGAACGTCACCAGTGACTGTATTTGTTGAAACGCAGGCACTATGAAGGTCTGTCTGACAGACCAAAACAAACAAAGCGTGCATTAACAGATCGATAAAAATTAGTAGCGAGTAGCGAGCTGAATGTAGATAAAAGTAGCGGAGTAAAAGTAGCGTTTCTTCTCTATAAATATACTCAAGTAAAAGTAAAAGTATGTTGCATTAAAACTACTCTTAGAAGTACAATTTATCCCAAAAGTTACTCAAGTAGATGTAACGGAGTAAATGTAGCGCGTTACTACCCACCTCTGCTCAGGACCTTCGTATTGTGAGGCACATGCACTAACCCCTGCGCCACTGTGCTGCCCTAAATTAGAGTGGAGTGGTATTTTTTTTATTTTTTTTGGTTGACACCTACGGGCCACGATAATTCACAAAGTTGAGATCATGACGCAGTAAGTTAAATGATGCGGACACGTTTGTTACTGGATACTTGCTAATAGGGCTTGAAAATGTGATGTGGAAACGCAAAACATCATGGGTCTTACCGCGTCGGAATAGCATCTTTACATTGGGTTCAATGCAGGAATTTGTCCTAAAGTTGTGCTTTTTTCATTAACAAGTTCCAAATATGTTGTGAATGTGCGGCATTAATAGCTGCTACAATGGTTGTCATTAATGCCTCGGAAAAAAAAGATTTGGTGAGATTTGCTTCATTTTCAGTGCAAAAGCAAAGTTAAGGAACTCGGTTAATAAAAATAATAATAATAATGGATTAGATTTTGTATCGCGCTTTTCTATTATTAGATACTCAAAGCACTCACAGAGAAGTGGGAACCCATCATTCATTCACACCTGGTGGTGGTAAGCTACATTTGTAGCCAAAGCTGCCCTGAGGTAGACTGACGGAAGCGAGGCTGCCAGTTTGCACCAGCTATCATTCATTCATTCACCAGTGTCATGCCCAAGGACACAACGGCAGCGATTTGGATGTCAAGAGGCGAGGAGCGAACCTGCAACCCTCAGGTTTATGGGACGGCCGCTCTACCCACTACGCCAGGGGTCACCAACCTTTTTGAAACTAAGAGCTACTTCTTGGGTACTGATTAATGCGAAGGGCTACCAGTTTGATACACACTTAAATAAATTGCCAGAAATAGCCAATTTGCTCAATTTACCTTTAACTCTATGTTATTTTTAATAATTAATGATATTTATCTTTGTGGAAACACTGATCATCTTAATGATTTCTCACAATAAATATATATAGAAACAGATAAATATCAATATGCAACACTTATTTTTATATTTTCTCTAAGTGTACATTTTTCAAATTGAACATTTTCAAATGATCACTTCTAAGACAGTCTTGTGAAATCACAATATCCCATTATAACTAGCTAGCCACTAACATTTTTTAACAAATCATGAATTACTTTGCACCATGTTTGTACAAATAATAACTCATGTAAAATACAAAAGTCAACTCTCAAATTTTTAAATAAATCATGTCACACTTTGAACTGGACACCAAATCTGTTATCTGTTTCTTAATCAGTTAGTGAAGACCAAGTCTTTAAAATATTTTCTTGGATTTTCAAATTTTATTTGAGTTTTGTCCCTCTAAGAATTAAAAATGTCGAGCAAAGCGAGACCAGCTTGCTAGTAAATAAATAAAATTAAAAAAATAGAGGCAGCTCACTGGTAAGTGCTGCTATTTGAGCTATTTTTAGAACAGGCCAGCGGGCTACTCATCTGGTCCTTACGGGCTACCTGGTGCCCGCGGGCATCGCGTTGGTTACCCCTGCACTACGCCATACCACCCCTATTGCTTAGTGACACTGGTGCCTTGGAGAAATGCACCAGCTGGAAAAAAAGTGTCTCTAAAGCTAGTAGCAATTTCTCAAACAACAGCAGAGGAGTTATGATGCTAACTTTTAAATAACGAGGATGAATGAAGCAGTCATCAAACAGCTATCAAATAGCTAAGATACATGAAAGTATTTTTTATCGCAATCTACCAGTTAATATTGAAAACATGATTTAAATAAAATTGAAAGGAGGGGTCATCCTATACTTAGAGTTGGCATATATTTGGATGAATACCATATGTGGTCATTATAGCAATACTACAAGACATCTAAAAGCGACCGAAGACAGTACCGTACTATATGAGAGTACCTGTGTCCATCCCAGGAAGCTGATTCGTGTCTTGCCTTTAGGAGGACAAAGCAAAAAAATAAATAAGAAATGAATGACATACTTGCATGAATTATTGTACAGGGGTTTGTGCATTCATATTGTTGTATTTGTTTGTGTAAGTTATTACTACTCCTGAACTGTTGCACGCAAGAGGGTGAAAATGTGTCCAGACATACACCCCTACCTTTTTGCCTGAGCTATTATTTATCTGACAACTACACCACATGGCCTTATTGCTGTGTATGTTGTAATGTGAGACTTGAAATATGTGATGTATCTTATTGTAATTGTATGCATGTTCGAAGTAAACTAACACCATAGTGGCGCTGTTATTAAAGATGTGATGTATCATATAAAATCAAATCAAATCAACTTTATTTATAAAGTTGTACTTGTATGCATGTTTGAAATAAACTATCACCATGGTGCTGCTGTTATTGAACCCCATTTGTCAGACTGACTTGAAATTTCTTACACAGTTCAAAACACCCACTGTAACTTAAAAAGTGTTTTGCTGACTCGTCACCAAATTCGGTACACGTCTTTAGGGGAGTGACTAGCATATGTGTATACAATTTGAGCAAGATTGATATAAAAAACATGGCAGCTGTCAACACAAAACCTCTTTGCGTAGGCATGGGTGGGACTTAGCAACTAATTGTCCATAAGCCATTGATCATTTGTCAAATGATTATAATACTATGAGGATATTAGGAGTACATGTCTTCCAAATCATTTTCATCACAACCTATAGGGGGCGACATACATGGTATTTACACCAATGAGGTCATCCTTTTGCTTTACTGTATTTACTGTGTAGAGTTAAAAAGATGGAAGATCCTACCCTTTGGGTGTCGTCCTCATCACTGCTCAGTTTTGGGTCATCGACAAGCATCCTACAAACACAAAGGACTATGAGAAAAAAACGTACTCACACATGAGGTATCTGGACAACTTCCTGTTTTTATTCAATGTTACGAACCCAATTGAAAGAGGAGTGATAGTGTATGATGACTGTGTAAGTTATTCCAGTAAAGGAGCCGGTCTAATAATGTAAATTAATAGACACTTTTTGCTCATCTACCGTAGGAAAACATTGTTAGTCATACCTAATTGAGCAAGGACAACACAAATCTAAGATGTGAATGAGTCATTCAGCTAGCTCAGCATGTATTGACCTAATGTATATTGGATCACTTTTAGTAACTTTACAGGACAAAATGTATCAATGTGTACCCCCCCTCCCCTCCTTCAATTTCCTGTATGTAAAGAGTTTGAACACCCCTGCTTTTACTGCAAAAGTTCTTATTTCTTTAAATGGAAACAAAGATTTGACTGAAACCACTTAGACACATGTTTTATATTTAAAAAAGAAGATGTAAATAATGACTATACCAGAGCTCACAATGACCTCTGTCCTATGTGCTTTAGCAGTCTGACAAAAACCGTTGTGGTATGTTAAATATATCCGCATCTACTACTACTGTCTTGAAAAGCCTGTGGCTGTGATGATTTACACACGCATGTCAACTTGATGGGCTGTGTTCATGCCAGTCTTTAACAAGCCGCCGTGACTCATGTTTCCTCGTGTCCTACTTACGACTTGTGGGGAGCCACGCGGGGGTGACGGGTCATCCGCGGCGGAGCGTCCCCCTGACCTGTGATAACAAGAAGTGCGCGGCGTATGTTAAAACAAAATGCTAAAAACACATCGAAATTGTAACAAATATGACATACCTTGCCTCTGTTGGGTTGTCGGGTGTTTCCTATCCTTTAAAGACAGCAAATATGACTACAAAGTATATTATAAAGGAACACAAATACATACCGTAGGGTTGAAGAGGATTCGCTGAGCCTGGTCACCCCCTAAGGTTTGTTGGGATGACCTGCAGGACTGAGTCATGTCCTGGCAGATTAGAAATCAAATTTAGCATACAGAAGGTTCAGAATCCTCATTAAAACTCTTTTATTTACTATAATATTTACTTTTACAAGTGCTATTAGCATCTTTGCCTTTATTATTGATTTTCCCTACCAGTCTTCCTGTCCACCAGGAGGTGTGTATCATTTGTGTGCAACTTCCTGACTGCAGATGCATCTTTTCTGTTTTTTTTCTTTCCGCTTTCCAGGGGAAATACACTTTAAAAAATGTTTTTATTGTTTTTATATTTTTTTCCAAAACATGGAGCAAAACTTTTGTTGTATATAGGGATGTAACGATAAATGTTCTTATTATTAACCGCAGTAAAACTCGGGATAGTTAGTATTACCGTTTAAAATTTTAATGATAAAAAAAATGTGACTGACAACTGCACTTTGATAAACTCACTGACTGACTGGCACCTATGTGCTTGCTTAAATGCTAACATGAAAAAAGAGACATTATCGTCTTTTCCCCATTAAAGGGTCATATTATAATTTTTTTTTCTACATTTAAAACACTTCTTTGTGGTCTACATAACAAGTAATGGCGGTTCTTTGGTCAAAATTGTGCATGGATTATGTTTTTCAGACTGTCTTCAAGCCGCTTTCTGACTGTCTCATCAGAATGCGCCGTTTTGTGGGCGGTCTTATTTATGTGCCTCCACTTCCGAAAGGGACATGTGGTAGAAAATGGATTGATGGCACTTCAACAACCAACAGCATCTTTTGCCCGCCATCTATGTTTTAGTTTTTAGCGCGTCCATAGCGAGCCTACTGACAGATTAAGTTCAAACTACACACTATTTTGTATTATAAATAATTACATGTTATGCAGATCACAAGGAAGGGTTTTAAATGTAGAAAAACAAACATAATAAGACCCCTTTAAAACAGTTAAAATACTAAGACTACAACACTATCAGTGAAGCGTAAGAAACACATAAGAAACACGCAAAAAAAAGTGTTTTTTCTAACATTGTGTCTATTTATTTTAGTTATTAAAAAAAACTGGAACCTGGTCATTTGATTTCAGTGTGGGGTGGTTGATGAGCCCTTTGTGCGTTTGTTAGTTGTTGTATCTCTGTAGGGCCATTCAGGAATGCAGCTGTCAGTGGTTTTATGTTGATATCCGTCTGTGTTTTTATTGTTTTTTTATGTATATATTTTTCATTTATTTTATTTGAAAATTATCTCTTATGTTTGTTGTATTTATTATTATTTTTTGTAACTTGTTGGGGGGGAAACAGCATTTGATGTATTTCCTGTCAATTGTATGTGTCTAAAAACCCAGTAAACAAATGTAAAAAAAAAAAAAAAAAAGTAATACAATTTCAGCGTGTGTCAGGGAGTTGGTAAATTACTCTTTCATCAGCCCTTTGGGAAAAATGTGGAAATTCCTTTGATTTATATATCCATCCATCCATTATCACGAGGCTTGTGGGTAAGCTGGAGCCTATCCCTGCTGACTTCAGGCAAGAGGCGGGGAACACCCTCGACTGGTCGCCAGCCAATCGAAGAGCACATATAGACGAACAACCATTCACTCACATTCATACCTATTGAAAATTTAAGGTCTCTAATTAACCTCCCGTGCATATTTTTGGAGTGCGGGAGGAAGCAGAGTACCTAGAAAAAATGCGCGCACTGACAGAACATGCAAACTCCACACAGAGATGTCCAAATGGAGAGTCGAACGCCTTCGAATCCTAACTATGCGGCCTGCATGCAAACAACTAGCCACTAAATTTAAATAAAGAAAATGTTTTGGCAAATAAATAAAATAGTGATTCCAAATAGTCATTAAATATATCAATTGGCCATAAAATACATAAATAAATCAATTTTCTACCCCTTGTCCCTCTCGGGGTGGCTGGAGCCTAGCCCAGCTGCATTCGGGCGGGGTACCCTCTGTACATTTCGCCACAGCATGGCAGGGCCAACACAGATAGACAGACCATATCACACTCACATTCACACACTAGGGCTAATTTAGTGTTGCCAATCAACCTATCCCCAGGTGCATGTCTTTGAAGGTGGGAGGAAGCCGGAGTATCCGGAGGGAACCCATGCAGTCACAGTGAGAACATGCATACTCCACACAGAAAGACCCCGAGCCAGGGGATCAAACCCAGGACCTTCATTTTGTTCCACCCTGCTGCGCCATTATGCAAAATAAAATTTAATAATTTAAATGTGTTTTTTAATGTACTGTTGCAACATTACAAATAAAAATAGCCAGCTAAATAGATCATTAAAATATATAAATATTTATGCAATTTTACATGATAATTTAATTGTGAATCATGCAATATATCATAAAAAAATAAATAAAATTGCATAAATATTTGTATATTTTAATTATCAGTTTAGCTGGCATTTTTAAAAATTGAATCAAAATAATAAACACACAAAATATGTGCAATTAAAAAAATTATGAGTGAATATTACAATAATGTTACATTGAAAATGATAAAAGTATAACCTATTAAGAACCATCTGTCCAGAAAGGAAAACACATACTGAATTTTGGAACTGTTTGGTTAGAATTGTAAGTTTTGTGTTTTTACAGTTCTGTTAAAGGGCTACTCTATATATTGGCATTTATTTCATAGTTCAGGACTTAAAATTACAGTAAGTTAAAAGTCCCTCCAAAAAAAACACAGTAGGGATTTGAGGCTTTACCAGTTATTAAACAAATAAGTATTTGATCCCCTGCTGATATTGTTTATTGTAACTGAGACAGAATGTTTGAAAAAAATGTCCTGAAAGACACAATTAAATAAAAAAGATGACTTATTTAGTGTTCTAAATGTGTTTTTAAGAACACATCTTTACAAAGTTAATCAATAAGTTGATTATTTCTTTGTTGACAATTGAAGTTATTTTTTAAGTACTTTCAATTGTATTTTTTTTATTACTTATTGCAATGTTTTCACAACATTACATATTGTATTGCCCTTTAACATTGCCTTTTTAAAATAAATTAACAATAATTACAGTGAATGTCATGTATTAGAAAATAATTGGTATATATATATATATATATATATATATATATATATATATATATATATATATATATATATATATATATATATATATATATACACACACACACAACATTTTGGTATAATCTGATTCATTACTGTCCCAAACAATGTTAATTTGTGGCGTTATTGTTAAAAAATATATATAAAAAAAATAAATAAATACAAAAATATACATATATTTGTGGCGTTATATATATATATATATATATATACACACACATATATGTATGTATATGTATGTACAGTATATATATATACATATATATATATATACACACATATATGTATGTATATGTATGTACAGTATATATATATATATATATATATACATATATATATATATATATATATATATATATATATATATATATGTGTGTGTATATATATATATATATGTGTATATATATATATATATATATATATATATATATATATATATATATATATATATATATATATATATATATATATATATATATATATATATGTCTTAATAAGGTTATCCAAAAAATAGTGCTCGATACCGTAGTAGAGCGCAATATATGTATGTGTGGGAAAAATACACATACTTTTCTTAGGATGTATGTGGCGTTATACTTTTCTTAGGATGTATTCAACAAGAACAACATTAAATTGAGCTACAGCTGCATGAACAATATACGACAAATCATCTCAAACCACAACAAAACAATTGCAGATGAGCCGTCGGCCCTCAGACAGAGCGACTCCAAAACCAACAAAGGATGTAATTGCCGAAAGAAACCTGATTGCCCTCTCAACGGGGGGTGCTTACAAACATCAGTTGTCTACCAATCTAAGGTAATACGCAAGGACATTAACACATCCGACACATATGTAGGATTAACCGAGGGAGAATTCAAAACCAGATGGAACAATCACAAGGCTTCTTTCAGGAACAAAAACCTGCGAAATACCACAGAACTCAGCAAACACATTTGGGACCTCAAAGACAATAATATTGAATATTCAATAACATGGCAAATTCTTGCATCCAGCACACCTTACAATAGTGGTAATAAAAGATGCAACCTATGCTTGAAAGAGAAACTGTTTATTATTTACCGTCCAGACCTGTCATCCCTCAACAAGCGCAGCGAAATTGTAACAACATGCCGCCATAGACGGAAACACCTCCTAGGTAACACATGAGCCAATCACCACGCCCCTAGGCCAGCCTGTACCCACCCACTCTGTGCCCTATATAAACCATGGTATGCGAATGCTCCCATTAAAATCTCCTGACGATTGAGGGTACCCCCCCTCATGAAACAGGCCTGTAGAGATGAAATAGTCTTGTGATTTTTTTCCCCACACATACATATATATATATATATATATATACATATATATGTATATATATATATGTATGTATGTATATATATATATAACAATAACGCCACAAATGAGCATTGTTTGGGACAGTGATAAATCAGATTATACTACAATGTTGTGTTTTAAAAATGCTATTTTATGGTTTAAATATATTCCACAGGGGGGTACTTCACTAAAAAAAAAATTCAGAACCTTCATATAGAGCGTAATTTATGCTGTACAGCCATTAGACAGTAGTACAGTTTAGGTCAGATGTTTTCTGTTACTCACCTCAACAACAACAAGCCCAAGAGGGCGAGTATTTCCTCTGCTCATCCTGCCACATCATTAGCTTTCCTCCCCCAATCGTCACCAAGGACACAAACACCAGCACCACAAAAAAAACAACCCACAAAGCCTCCCAGGTGGAGCGTAATCTCCCTCCTACTCCTCCATCTCATCTACTGTATCACTCTGAGTTTCTATACTCTTCATTAGGGCTCCTGTGAAGAAGTGTGTAGGGCAGCAGTATACAAAGTGCGGCCCGGTGGCCATTTGCAGCATGCGACTGTTTTTCCTCGTAGCACATTCTACAAAATACAGTTAAGTTAAGAATACCAAAGAAAAGCTAAAGCAAAAATGTGAAAAAAGAGCAAAAAGGCAGAATGTAACAAGAAAAATGTATGAATATATGTATATACAGTATATATATATATATATATATATATATATATATATATATATATATATATATATATACATACACACACACACATATATACAAACCCCGTTTCCATATGAGTTGGGAAATTGTGTTAGATGTAAATATAAACGCAATACAACGATTTGCAAATCCTTTTCAACCCATATTCAATTGAATGCACTACAAAGACAAGATATTTGATGTTCAAACTCAGAATTTTTTATTTATTTTTTGCAAATAACAATTAACTTAGAATTTCATGGCTGCAACACGTGCCAAAGTAGTTGAGAAAGGGCATGTTCACCACTGTGCTACATGGCCTTTCCTTTTAACAACACTCAGTAAACGTTTGGGAACTGAGGAGACACATTTTTTAAGCTTCTCAGGTGGAATTCTTTCCCATTCTTGCTTGATGTAGTGAAGTGAAGTGAAGTGAATTACATTTATATAGCGCTTTTTCTCAAGTGACTCAAAGCGCTTTACATAGTGAAACCCAATATCTAAGTTACATTTTTAAACCAGTGTGGGTGGCACTGGGAGCAGGTGGGTAAAGTGTCTTGCCCAAGGACACAACGGCAGTAACTAGGATGGCCGAAGCGGGGATCGAACCTGCAACCCTCAAGTTGCTGGCACGGCCGCTCTACCAACCGAGCTATACCGCTTAAGTTGTTCAACAGTCCGGGGGTCTCCGTTGTGGTATTTTAGGCTTCATAATGCGCCACACATTTTCAATGGGGGACAGGTCTGGACTACAGGCAGGCCAGTCTAGTACCCGCACTCTTTTACTATGAAGCCACATTGATGTAAGACGTGGCTTGGCATTGTCTTGCTGAAATAAGCAGGGGCGTCCATGGTAACGTTGCTTGGATGGCAACATATGTTGCTCCAAAACCTGTATGTACCTTTCAGCATTAATGGCGCCTTCACAGATGTGTAAGTTACCCATGTCTTGGGCACTAATACACCCCCATACCATCACAAATGCTGGCTTTTCAGCTTTGCGCCTATAACAATCCGGATGGTTCTTTTCCTCTTTGGTCCGGAGGACACGACGTCCACAGTTTCCAAAAACAATTTGAAATGTGGACTTGTCAGACCACAGAACACTTTTCCACTTTGTATCAGTCCATCTTAGATGAGCTCAGGCCCAGCGAAGCCGGCGGCGTTTCTGGGTGTTGTTGATCAACGGTTTTCGCCTTGCATAGGAGAGTTTTAACTTGCACTTACAGATGTAGCGACCAACTGTAGTTACTGACAGTGGGTTTCTGAAGTGTTCCTGAGCCCATGTGGTGATCTCCTTTACAAACTGATGTCGCTTGTTGATGCAGTACAGCCTGAGGGATCGACGGTCACGAGCTTAGCTGCTTACATGCAGTGATTTCTCCAGATTCTCTGAACCCTTTGATGATATTACGGACCGTAGATGGTGAAATCCCTAAATTCCTTGCAATAGCTGGTTGAGAAAGGTTTTTCTTAAACTGTTCAACAATTTGCTCACGCATTTGTTGACAAAGTGGTGACCCTCGCCCCATCCTTGTTTGTGAATGACTGAGCATTTCATGGAATCTACTTTTATACCCAATCATGGCACCCACCTGTTCCCTATTTGCCTGTTCACCTGTGGGATGTTCCAAATAAGTGTTTGATGAGCATTCCTCAACTTTATCAGTATTTATTGCCACCTTTCCCAGCTTCTTTGTCACGTGTTGCTGGCATCAAATTCTAAAGTTAATGATTGTTTGCAAAAAAAACATTTTTTATCAGTTTGAACATCAAATATGTTGTCTTTGTAGCATATTCAACTGAATATGGGTTGAAAATGATTTGCAAATCATTGTATTCCGTTTATATTTACATCTAAAACAATTTCCCAACTCATATGGAAACGGGGTTTGTATCTACTATGTTGGAAAAGTGTTATAATGAATATATTAAAGCGGCACTTGTTGGAGAAACACTGTCGGAAACAGGTGAGGACAAACAGCTCAAGAGCATTAAAGTTACAGACACAAACATGTGTGTTACTTATAAACTGTAAAAAAAATTGTAAATTCACAGCAAATTACTGGTTAATAATTGTTACTTTGTCAGTAACATTTACGGTAAGTTACTGTGAAAAAACAATAAAATGCTATTAATTGCTTTGAAATATAAGTACATTGTAATTCTAGCAGACATTTGTTTTGATTAGAGTATTTTACTGTGAAAAAAATACTGTTAGATGCTGTGATAGCCTGTTGTTGTTTTTTTTACAGTGTAGGGCTTACTAAAAGCGCTTTTAAATGGTCTAAAGTCCAGCATTAATGCTAGATTTTGCACAGCACACTTCCAAAACATTAATGTTGCACCTCTGACACTTATTCAAAATTGGTGAAAAATATTATAACATGGGGTCTAGTTTGCACTGCATATTGGTTATCGAATATAATATTTACTTATGTAGCAACATAAATGGATCAAAATAATGAAATCAATAATACAAACGATATGATGGAATCAAGAGTAGGTCCTTACCCCCCAAATATCTTTAGCACAGCTGTGTTGGCCTCTTGTTACCTGCACAGGACAGACATCATAAACATTAGCAGGACACCATGTGGAGTTTTATATGAATGTCTACTCTACAATAGGTTGTCCAGTGAGTGTAGAGGACACACTGATGCGCTTTGCAAATGTGCAGGTGAATGATGAGTAAAAACCAGAGTCATTGTGAGAACTGACAGAAGGTCTGTGACTCACACCTGCAAAATGACAGCTGCAGAGAGCGAGAAAGACAGAGAGAGAGAGTGTGTGCTTGTTGCAATCTACTTTCCATCCTTTCCCGTGTCACTGCCTTTTTCTCAACCTGAAATTCTAATGGACAGTGTAAAAAATCTTAGAGCCACATAACAATAAGACGACTAATAGCTGTTCAGGGTAGAACTATGTGTAGGCAGGGGTCAGAGGTCCTGCCAAACTGAGCAGGAGTAGATTGGGATTTTGTCCCCCCTGATTTGTTTGTGGGGCTGTTCATACAAAACAGGGGCTAGACAGTATAAGTTAGAAAACAAGCATTATTGATGCAGTATTGTACAACAAATACCATTGTGAGATCCACATGATGTTATTTTTCAACAAATTCATGTCCCAGAAGTCCACCAATAGATTTTTGGAATTACAATTTAGACGGATCCTTCTCAAATAGTGGGTCGGGCCCCCCTCAGGGGGCACGGTGCGATGCCAGGGGGGGCGCGTGTGACCTCGGGGAACATGCTTTTTTTCCGTACCAGAATATGACGAAGCACTTGGCTTCACTGTAACCACGGTGTGAGACCAAGAAAGGCCGGTGTGTTGTTTCCTTTCATTTTAATGTTAATACATTTACAATCTAACAGAGAATCCCGAGTCATTTTGAGGGACAATGAGGATGTCACACTCGGAACCAAAGATCCCCTCCCCATCAACAACAATGCTAATCAAGCAGACTTTGTGAGAGCCAACAACAAATACTTTGGGGAAAATTATGATCCAGGACCTTTTATTTTTAAACCCAAACACAAAGAGGCTGAGCAATAAGTTTTAGAAGCCGAGTGCTACACGGATGCAGCTTTATTGTGACAATAGCAGCCGCAGCATTGCAAGGTGCAAAATAACGATTTTAAACCATAATAAAAGAAACACTGACTGCAATATTTCCACTCTTGATGGGACGCCGACCAACGGGATGCTCACATAATACCGTTTGGATGAAGATTCAATTGTAATCCTCATTAAGAGTTAAAAATGTTCCTGCGGGAAGTGTCTTTTGAGGTGTTTTTCGCCATCTCGCAGGGATGTGAAAGTCAACCAGCCAGTCAGACCATGGCCACATTTGTCTACTACCAGGTGAGAGCTGCATGAATTATAATCAACAATTTACTTTTAGCAAGTTTGAGACGAAGTAGAAGCAGCCGCCGTCTTATAGTGTGTCAACACTAGCAGTGTAAGCTAGTATGAGCTCACTGCTATCAATGCGCCGCTAAAATAGTCTGTCTGCGTTGGAGCTTATAATAACAATATCACTCATATTGGGTTAATTTTCAGGTCACAACATGTAAATGGAGTATTGTGGGCGGTTTCTGGATGTTTTTAGAGAGTATTATGAGCGCAACAGAGGACTTTTGATGTGTTGACACAAATGTTAGCTATTTATTTACAATTTCGAATGCATAAAAAAGCCAAGCATATGTGTACTTGTCTTGCATAAAGATTATGAATGATAAACAGCACATCTCTTTCTAATTTTTGCGTATTTACAGTATGACTGATCTGATAATATGGTCAGAGTGCAGAAGTGTTACTACCATGATGTAATTCGCCGGAACTAGCCGAAGGTGTTCGGAGCGGAATATTTTAAATGGCTGACTGAATTTGTGGCATTTTGTAATGTTTAGATGTTGTTTTCACATACTTTGTGGATCGTAAATACAATTGGATATGGGTTAATAGATACAATGAAACACAATTAAGCATATAAAGCCAATACCTACTCTGACTTTACAGGCCTTTTAAGTACAATCATTGGCTATTCTACCCGCCTCTGATCATAGAGGACCTTCGATGGAAGCCTAAAGACCATCAAAGGCCACCGTCCTTAGCGTACTTAGCAGATAGTTTGATATTTTTGTGCGGAATCTCACAGTAATTAGATTTGCCACTGTGTGCCATCTGTGGAGCAAGCACACATGTAAGTGCCAGACACCATCTCTCCTTACAGGCATGACTCACTAAGGCCACTGTCACTTGGCTGGACTGCAGGCCTCCTGAGGGGCGACGCGTGCGAGCTTGCAATGTGTCTCATGGTCGCGGAGCTGCTTAAGACGCCAGAGGCGGCGGAGAGGAGCACAAACAGGCCAGTGTCAGGCTTTCTCGGATTACAATTAGCGTGTTGCCATTATCACAGTGTCTACTATTTGCACTAACATCACAACCCCAGGCTTGTGGTGCAATACCCTGATGAATGAATGAAACCCCTTAGGGGAGCAAGTCAACCGCAAGCCTGCAAAAACACCTGCAACAACACATGTAGTTGGATTTCTAACTAACATTCTTCAAATATCTCCAAATTAATCAATACCTCACACAAAATACATACTGTACTGTGCAGATATATCACCTTAAAGGGGAACTGCACTTTTTGGGGGGGATTTTTGTCTATATTTTACAATCCTTATGTGAGACAAGAACACATACTGTATGTTTGTCTTTGTTTATGCATTCTAACTCGTGAATAAACGCTAGCAAGAAGGGGCTAAAAATGCAGGTAATGATAATTTGATCTATTTCGCCTATAAAGTGCTCTGAAAAACATCCAAAAATAATTCATAATAACATGTAATATTTACGTATTTTGCTTATTTTAAGCATTACGGCGGCATCTAAATTTCACAGAGCGCATCACAACTTTCACTATTTCCTTTTAGCAACAACTACCGTATTTTTCGGAGTATAAGTCACTCCGGAGTATAAGTCGCACCGGCCGAAAATGCATAATAAAGAAGGGAAAAAACATATATAAGTCGCACTGGAGTATAAGTCGCATTTTTGGGGTAATTTATTTGATAAACCCAACACCAAGAATAGACATTTGAAAGGCAATTTAAAATAAATAAAGAATAGTGAACAACAGGCTGAATAAGTGTACGTTATATGAGGCATAAATAACCAACTGAGAACGTGCCTGGTATGTTAACGTAACATATTATGGTAAGAGTCATTCAAATAACTATAACATATAGAACATGCTATACGTTTACCAAACAATCTGTCACTCCTAATCGCTAAATCCCATGAAATCTTATACGTCTAGTCTCTTACGTGAATGAGCTAAATAATATTATTTGATATTTTACGGTAATGTGTTAATAATTTCACACATAAGTCGCTCCTGAGTATATGTCGCACACCCGGCCAAACTATGAAAAAAACTGCGACTTATAGTCCGAAAAATACGGTACTACTAATCAAGGCAGACTTCATGAGAGCCAACAATGACTACTTTGAGACAAATAACGATCCAGAACCTTGTTTTTTTAGCCTGAATATACGGAGAATGAGCAACAAGTTTTAGAAGCTGTGTGATGAACAGATCCAGCTCTAGTGAAACACTACACATCATGAAACAGTATTGCTAAGTCCTAAACAAGAAATACAAACTACAAACATAATAAAACGATCACTTACTGTACAATGTCTGCTCTCACTGGGAGGCAGACTGATGCTAGATAAACAGGTTAAAGACATTTTAATGATCATGTTACACTCTTCTTATTTTTACATTTTAATTGTTTTATTTTCTATTTTATTTATTGCTATTATCACTATTACTATTCTCTCAATGTTCTGTTTGGTAGTCAATTATTAAAATGTTATTTATATATTGTTTTTACATATATTTTATAATATGTTTCATACAATTTTTTCCTGTAAAGCACTCTGTTTTGCCACTTGCTTTATAAATAAAGTTTCATTGATTGATGGGATGTTTATATCTTTCAGCACAACAAGATTTAGATGATTAAATAATTATAACCCGTATTTTTCAACTAAAAAAAAAAAGTGGGCGTAAACAAGCGTCTTTTTGTGTCTTTCTCACGGTGTCTAAATTGATTTTCAATGTTGACCAACCTCCCGGCTTACGGCCACAATTTGCTACCATACGAGTGAGAGGCATGATAAATAATTTTGAACAAACTTTTACCAACTCAGAGGCGATGCAGCAGCTCACCAGCTCAGCAGGTCAATAGCTGCGTTATCTCTCTAGGATCAAGGCGCCTACAAAAGTAGTTCCTCAGCGTTAGCTCTTATAATACCAATGTCGTTAATACTTGGTTAATATTCAGATCACAACATGTAAATAGAGTATTGTTGGAGGTTTTTTGATGGTTTTTGAGAGGGATTTATGGGCGGAATAGATGACTCCCATTATCTACATTGTTAGCTGTCTCGTACGAGTCGTACAGTACAAATAAAAATGCATAATAAAGAGGAAAAATGTGAATAATAGGCAAAGTTTCATGGGAAGTGTTGTCCCCCCTTAAACAGCTGAGTGCTATGCTAGCATGATCTGGGACCTTCAATGTTAAAAGAATGTTCCATCCACAAACATTCAAGATCAAAAATAAATAAATGAATGCAATTATAACACAAATCAGCAGCTTTGTAAAATACTTACTTAATATCATCATTATTGTTTTGCGACTCAAACATAAAAAATGTTAGGTTAATAGTGAGAGAAAAACAACCACAACCCTTCAAAAACAAATGCAACAAAACAAGCAGTGTAATTTTTTAACCAACATTATTCTAATATCTCAAACTTAAAACCTCATACAAAGCACATATATCAACTTTAAACAACTGTTAGCTAGCTACATTCAATGCTAGCATGTTCTGAGATGCTAAAATAATGTTAAATCCACAAACATCCAAGAGCAAAAATAAATAAATAAACTAAATTAAAACACAAATCGGCCGCTGTGTAAAAACACCTACTTATTATCATCGTTATTTTGTTTTTTCAACATCAACATAAAAAGTAGGTTAATTGACTCTGTGATTACATTACTCACTATGTAATATTTACCCCCATTTTTGGCGTCGTGAACGTGTGCGTTATGCCACATTTCGAACCAGGAAGTTGCACACAAACTACGGAGAAGAAGAGAAGCTCTCACCTGAGAGGAAAACGGGCATCGGTGCAGAAAAGATCCAAAGGCAAGTTTCCCCCTGCCACTGGCCAGGACAGTGGGCATGGTTCCTGATGCTCAGTTCCCTCCGAAGGTGTCCATACTCGGCTGAAGTAGCGTGATCACGTGATGCTGTCCTGACGGTGATGATGATGATGATGATGATGGAGCTCCGTGCAGTTACCGAGGAGGCGGATGGAGGCGAGCCGGTCACGTCAGAAGTGACGTGGGAGCGATCACGACTCCGAGAGTAGAGCCCGTGGATGCGTGTAGTCTCACACACATGCGCGATGGGTGGAATATGACGTCACACCGGGGAAGACGTCACACGATAACAGCCGAGCACAAGCAGACCACAACATTAGGTACACATGCACAATCTAATGACATCATCTCTATATGTATCTATTTTTAGGGACCTACTGCAAAAACACTAGTCAAAGATCCTTAATGTAACAGCTATATAACAGGTTTAATTTGCTGTTTTAGGGACCGACTGCAAAAACACAAGTCAAAGATCATTAATATAACATATTTAATTTGCTGTTTTAGGGACCTACTGCAAAAACACAAGTCAAAGATCCTTAATATAACATATTTAATTTGCTGTTTTAGGGACATACTGCAAAAAAACATGTCAAAGATTCTTAATATAACAGCTTAATATAACAGGTTTAATTTGCTGTTTTAGGGACCTACTGCAAAAACACAAGTCAAAGATCCTTAATATAACAGGTTTAATTTGCTGTTTTAGGGACCTACTGCAAAAACACAAGTCAAAGATCCTTAATATAACAGGTTTAATTTGCTGTTTTAGGGACCTACTGCAAAAACACAAGTCAAAGATCCTTAATATAACAGATTTAATTGGCAGTTTTAGGGACCTACTGCAAAAACAGAAGTCAAAGATCCTTAATATAACAGGTTTAATTTGCTGTTTTAGGGACCTACTGCAAAAACACAAGTCAAAGATCCTTAATGTAACAGCTTAATATAACAGATTTAATTTGCTGTTTTAGGGACCTACTGCAAAAACAGAAGTCAAAGATCCTTAATATAACAGGTTTAATTTGCTGTTTTAGGGACCTACTGCAGAAACACAAGTCGAAGATCCTTGATATAACAGGTTTAATTTGCTGTTTTAGGGACCTACTGCAAAAACACAAGTCAAAGATCATTAATATAACAGGTTTAATTTGCTGTTTTAGGGACCTATTGCAAAACCACAAGTCAAAGATCCTTAATATAACAGATTGAATTGGCGGTTTTAGGGACCTACTGCAAAAACAGAAGTCAAAGATCCTTAATATAACAGGTTTAATTTGCTGTTTTAGGGGCCTACTGCAGAAACACAAGTCGAAGATCCTTAATATAACAGGTTTAATTTGCTGTTTTAGGGACCTACTGCAAAAACACAAGTCAAAGATCCTTAATATAACAGGTTTAATTTGCTGTTTTAGGGACCTACTGCAAAAACACAGGTCAAAGATCCTTAATATAACAGATTTAATTGGCAGTTTTAGGGACCTACTGCAAAAACAGAAGTCAAAGATCCTTAATATAACAGGTTTAATTTGCTGTTTTAGGGACCTACTGCAAAAACACAAGTCAAAGATCCTTAATGTAACAGCTTAATATAACAGATTTAATTTGCTGTTTTAGGGACCTACTGCAAAAACAGAAGTCAAAGATCCTTAATATAACAGGTTTAATTTGCTGTTTTAGGGACCTACTGCAGAAACACAAGTCGAAGATCCTTGATATAACAGGTTTAATTTGCTGTTTTAGGGACCTACTGCAAAAACACAAGTCAAAGATCATTAATATAACAGGTTTAATTTGCTGTTTTAGGGACCTATTGCAAAACCACAAGTCAAAGATCCTTAATATAACAGATTGAATTGGCGGTTTTAGGGACCTACTGCAAAAACAGAAGTCAAAGATCCTTAATATAACAGGTTTAATTTGCTGTTTTAGGGGCCTACTGCAGAAACACAAGTCGAAGATCCTTAATATAACAGGTTTAATTTGCTGTTTTAGGGACCTACTGCAAAAACACAAGTCAAAGATCCTTAATATAACAGGTTTAATTTGCTGTTTTAGGGACCTACTGCAAAAACACAGGTCAAAGATCCTTAATATAACAGATTTAATTGGCAGTTTTAGGGACCTACTGCAAAAACAGAAGTCAAAGATCCTTAATATAACAGGTTTAATTTGCTGTTTTAGGGACCTACTGCAAAAACACAAGTCAAAGATCCTTAATGTAACAGCTTAATATAACAGATTTAATTTGCTGTTTTAGGGACCTACTGCAAAAACAGAAGTCAAAGATCCTTAATATAACAGGTTTAATTTGCTGTTTTAGGGACCTACTGCAGAAACACAAGTCGAAGATCCTTGATATAACAGGTTTAATTTGCTGTTTTAGGGACCTACTGCAAAAACACAAGTCAAAGATCATTAATATAACAGGTTTAATTTGCTGTTTTAGGGACCTATTGCAAAACCACAAGTCAAAGATCCTTAATATAACAGATTGAATTGGCGGTTTTAGGGACCTACTGCAAAAACAGAAGTCAAAGATCCTTAATATAACAGGTTTAATTTGCTGTTTTAGGGGCCTACTGCAGAAACACAAGTCGAAGATCCTTAATATAACAGGTTTAATTTGCTGTTTTAGGGACCTACTGCAAAAACACAAGTCAAAGATCCTTAATATAACAGGTTTAATTTGCTGTTTTAGGGACCTACTGCAAAAACACAAGTCAAAGATCCTTAATATAACAGATTTAATTGGCAGTTTTAGGGACCTACTGCAAAAACACAAGTCAAAGATCCTTTATATAACAGGTTTAAATTTGCTGTTTTAGGGACCTACTGCAAAAACACAAGTCAAAGATCCTTAATGTAACAGCTTAATATAACAGATTTAATTTGCTGTTTTAGGGACCTACTGCAGAAACACAAGTCGAAGATCCTTAATATTACAGGTTTAACTTGCTGTTTTAGGGACCTACTGCAAAAACACAAGTCAAAGATCCTTAATATAACAGGTTTAATTTGCTGTTTTAGGGACCTACTGCAAAACCACAAGTCAAAGATCCTTAATATAACAGATTTAATTGGCTGTTTTAGGGACCTACTGCAAAAACAGAAGTCAAAGATCCTTAATATAACAGGTTTAATTTGCTGTTTTAGGGACCTACTGCAAAAACACAAGTCAAAGATCCTTAATATAACAGGTTTAATTTGCTGTTTTAGGGACCTACTGCAAAACCACAAGTCAAAGATCCTTAATATAACAGATTGAATTGGCGGTTTTAGGGACCTACTGCAAAAACACAAGTCAAAGATCCTTAATATAACAGGTTTAATTTGCGGTTTTAGGGAACTACTGCAAAACCACAAGTCAAAGATCCTTAATATAACAGATTGAATTGGCGGTTTTAGGGAACTACTGCAAAAACAGAAGTCAAAGATCCTTAATGTAACAGCTTAATATAACAGATTTAATTTGCTGTTTTAGGGACCTACTGCAAAAACAAAAGTCAAAGATCCTTAATATAACAGGTTTAATTTGCTGTTTTAGGGACCTACTGCAGAAACACAAGTCGAAGATCCTTAATATTACAGGTTTAACTTGCTGTTTTAGGGACCTACTGCAAAAACACAAGTCAAAGATCCTTAATATAACAGGTTTAATTTGCTGTTTTAGGGACCTACTGCAAAACCACAAGTCAAAGATCCTTAATATAACAGATTTAATTGGCTGTTTTAGGGACCTACTGCAAAAACAGAAGTCAAAGATCCTTAATATAACAGGTTTAATTTGCTGTTTTAGGGACCTACTGCAAAAACACAAGTCAAAGATCCTTAATATAACAGGTTTAATTTGCTGTTTTAGGGACCTACTGCAAAACCACAAGTCAAAGATCCTTAATATAACAGATTGAATTGGCGGTTTTAGGGACCTACTGCAAAAACACAAGTCAAAGATCCTTAATATAACAGGTTTAATTTGCTGTTTTAGGGACCTACTGCAAAACCACAAGTCAAAGATCCTTAATATAACAGATTGAATTGGCGGTTTTAGGGACCTACTGCAAAAACAGAAGTCAAAGATCCTTAATGTAACAGCTTAATATAACAGATTTAATTTGCTGTTTTAGGGACCTACTGCAAAAACAAAAGTCAAAGATCCTTAATATAACAGGTTTAATTTGCTGTTTTAGGGACCTACTGCAGAAACACAAGTCGAAGATCCTTAATATTACAGGTTTAACTTGCTGTTTTAGGGACCTACTGCAAAAACACAAGTCAAAGATCCTTAATATAACAGGTTTAATTTGCTGTTTTAGGGACCTACTGCAAAACCACAAGTCAAAGATCCTTAATATAACAGATTTAATTGGCTGTTTTAGGGACCTACTGCAAAAACAGAAGTCAAAGATCCTTAATATAACAGGTTTAATTTGCTGTTTTAGGGACCTACTGCAAAAACACAAGTCAAAGATCCTTAATATAACAGGTTTAATTTGCTGTTTTAGGGACCTACTGCAAAACCACAAGTCAAAGATCCTTAATATAACAGATTGAATTGGCGGTTTTAGGGACCTACTGCAAAAACAGAAGTCAAAGATCCTTAATATAACAGGTTTAATTTTCTGTTTTAGGGACCTACTGCAAAAACACAAGTCGAAGATCCTCAATATAACAGGTTTAATTTGCTGTTTTAGGGACCTACTGCAAAAACACAAGTCAAAGATCCTTAATATAACAGGTTTAATTTGCTGTTTTAGGGACCTACTGCAAAAACACAAGTCAAAGATCCTTAATATAACAGATTTAATTGGCAGTTTTAGGGACCTACTGCAAAAACAGAAGTCAAAGATCCTTAATATAACAGGTTTAATTTGCAGTTTTAGAGACCTACCGTAAAAACACAAGTCAAAGATCCTTAATATAACATATTTAATTTGTTGTGCTAGGGACCTGTCGTATATCCTCTATTAGACAGGAGTGGTCTGCCATTTTTAAGGATATATTGTAAAAAAAAATTTTTTTTAAAGATCCCCCAAATGACAGGGGTGAAGCGCTCTGCTGTTTTTGAGGACCCACTGCAAAAACGCTATAAAGATCCTCTGTATGACATTAGTACGCTGCTCTTTTTAACGATCAATGCAAAAACACTAGTCAAAGATCCTCTATATGACAGGTGTGCTCTACTTTTTTTAGTAGAAGTAAATGAAGTCAAAGATCCTCTAAATTACGGGAGCCCTCTGCTGTTTTTAAGAACCTACTGCAAACACGTCAGTCAAAGATCCTTTATGTGACAGGATTGCTCTGCTGTTGTAAAAAACCTACTGCAAAAATGGCTTTGCTGTTTATTACAAAAACGCTAGTCAAAGATCTTGTTATTGGACAGAAGAGCACTGCTGTTTTAAAGCACAAACTAAAAAAAACACTGTTCAAAGATCTTATATGTGTCAAGATGGATTTGCTGTTCTTAGGGACCTACAGTACCACAAAAAATCGTGTCAAAGATGCTCTACAGGGCAGGACCGCTGTGCTGTTTGTTCGAAACTTAAACCCATACTGTTTGTAGTAAACACTACTCAAAGATCCTTTGTATGACCGGGTCTCTCTGCTGTTTTAGGGACCTTCTGCAAAAACATGTTTTAAAGATCTTCTATATTACTGGAGCTCTCTGCTGTTTTTAGGGACATACTGCAAAAACACGAGTCAAACATCCTCTATATATGACATGAGCGCTCTGCTGTTTTTAACGACATACTACAAAAACCCTAGTCAAAAATGTTTAATCAATCAATCAAAGTTTATTTATATAGCCCTTAATCATAAGTGTCTTCTTCTATGACAGAAACATTCTAATGTTTTGAAGGACCTACTGCAAAAACATGAGTCAAAGATCCTTTCTATGACAGAATCACTCTTCTGTTTTTAAGGATCTACTGCAAAAACATGAGTCAAAGATCCTTTCTATGACAGAATCACTCTTCTGTTTTTAAGGATCTACTGCAAAAACATGAGTCAAAGATCCTTTCTATGACAGAATCACTCTTCTGTTTTTAAGGATCTACTGCAAAAACAGTAGTCAAAGATCTACATTCCTGGAGCGCACAGCTGTTTTAAGATCTTGTTGCAAAAATAAGTGTCAAAGATCCTTTATATGACAATCGTGGAGCGTTCTGCTTTTTTAAAAAACCTACTGCAAAAACACGCTTCTGTTTTTTAGAGACCTACCACAAAATTGCAAGTCAAAGATACTCTTATATTACAGAAGCATTCTGCTGTTTTTAAGGACTTTTTGCAAAAAGACTAGTCAAAGATCCTCTATGTGACACAAACTCCTCTGCGGTTTTCAAAGACCTTCTACAATAACACCAGTCAAAGATCCTCTATATGACAGGAGGTCTCTGCTGTTTTTAAGGACTTTCTGCAAAAACACTAGTCAAAGATTCTCTTTATGAAAGGCGCTCTCTGCTGTTTGAGGGACCTACTGCAAAACACAAGTCAAAGATCCTCTGAATAACCTACTGCAAAAACACAAGTCAAAGATCCTCTAAATGACAGGAGCTCTCTGCTATTTTTAACGGCCTACTGCAAAAATACAAGTCAGAGATCCTCTTTATGACAGGAGCATTTTGCTGTTTTTAGAAACTTTCTGCAAAAACCCTAGTCCAAGATCCTCTAATGACAGGAACGCTCCACTGTTTTTAAGGACCTATCGTATTTATAGGACAAGAGTGAGTTGCTGTTTTTCGGAATATGATACAAACATGTAAGTGTAGAGCCGCTCTGCTATCATTCATTGGCCAAATTTGACACTGTTATGAAAAAATGTCGATGATCCACTTTAGGAGGTTTTTTTTTAACAGCAAAAATATCTGTCACATGAATATATTGCTAAAGTACGTGAGCAAGTATTTCAATTGAGTTATGGTTGGAGAATATTTAGGATTGAAAGATTGATTGATTGATTGTATTATAAATACGGTTCTAACTGAAATACACTGACATATACTGTACATTTAAAAAACTATTAGAACAGACAATTTTTTTTTTTTTTAAACAAGAAATGTAGTGCCAATTTTCAAATAAATACATACTACATTGAAATAAAAAGCATGATACTTCGAGAACAAATATTGATTACAATTACAATATTTTGAGAATAATGTCAATTGTAAAAAAAGTAGTTTTTATTAGTTTTGTAATTTTTAGAAAGTGGCAGCTGAGATAGGCTCCAGCACCCCCCGCTACCCCGAAAGGGACAAGCGGTAGAAAATGGATGGATGGATGGGTTCTAATGACATGACAGTAAATCAGTATGCAATCCCTCCTTTCTCCTATAGGGGGAGCTTGACATGGCGCATGAACACACAGTGTTTTTATACGGCTGCCAAACAAAGTAAGAACAAAACTCACGGTGTGGAGGTATAAAAAAGGATATACAGATAAAATCCCCTCGAGGTTTCGAACATCTGTTGCCATGGCGGCAGTGGCACGCTGCCTCAAAAAACATGAAATCCTAAGTGTGTTTTGAAACAAAAACTGACCATTTAGATATCATATTATCAGGATCAGGAATCAGGGGGATGCTTTTTGCCGTCCTCATAATCCTCCATGCCGGGATTACAGCAAACATATGTCTGAGCATCCATCCCGACATGCTGGCCTTGTCTGCCTGCCAGGTTCATCCATTATTCCTGCTTCCGTGCTCCATGCTTTACGGCTGGATGGGTTTGTGCTTTGGCAGGAAATAATATGTCACCTGTACGGTGCAGACTCCAGCTGTAAAAACAATCCCGACTGAAAATGGAACTTATTTAGGCCGAAGAAGACGGATTCAAGTCAATCTCCTGTTCGTGATTCGGGACTTACTTTCATAACATCTGCTGAATGAATAGCAAAACAGCAGAATTTCCCAATGGACGGAGTGGAAATGTTGGAATTTGGTGTGAATGGAGGCATAAGAAAAATGCCCCAAGAGGCCCAATGAAGCTCCCATGGTTACATATATACCCATGGCGACGGTGCCTCAAACGCACGACCGCATCCCTCGACGCCACCCGTGTTGAGCGGCGGGCGAACCCCCAAGAGTAAGACCTCCTGACGACTATTTCTTTCCACCCACAGGAAGAGTGGGATGAGGAGGAGTCATGAAAAAGTATGTTGTCTCTACTTGCTTCTTTTTGCCCCTGTAACCATGGTGATCCACTGTTATACTGTCCTCATTAGTAGCTTATATCCAAACAGAGGTTTTTCCCCCTGAATTCAACGATTCAAAGCAGCCAGCAGCATATCATGGATTATTTCCAGTATGACTGGTCCTCATCTTTTTTTTATATTGGGTCAAAATCCAGAACGTGCGTGACAATAATTAGTTTGATCACATGACCAAAACATAACAACGAAGATCATGTGATGCCAGCATAGCGCCTATAATTGCAGCGATTTATAACCGCCAGCAGCATATCATGCACTATCTTTCCTTAAAGAAGCTCATTTCCGCAACGATAAAGAGCGGATAAACGGGGAAGTTCTTTTTTAGCTTCCACTTTGTTTCATCATAAATGACTGCCTTTGCACATGTCAATGTTTACTTTTGTGTATGAATCCGTACTTTGGAGCAATGTTCACGGACTCTAGTATTTGGCTTGTTTGCGAGCGATGATGGTCGCGGTTGAGGGAAGAGTTGTTTGATGTTGGATGCCAGAAAATGTCCGATGCGTTGCAACAATCAGCCTTGATGCATTGTTGCAACGCGATGATTTTTGTGCACGTCATGCCACGCACGCTGGCGAAGCGAGCGGGTGAAATGTGTGACCGCGTTGTGGAGAGCGGCTGGATGTGAGGCTGAAGAGAGAGGCGAGGTGTGCGAGCGTGTTCAGGGATTAAAAATGTGTGCCGGTTGACGTATCTGTTGGTCACTCTCCAGGTGGGGGTGTCACTAATGTCATATTAAGATATTTTTTTCCCTAATATTTTCACAACCGACCGTTAGGGTTCCCAAAGATCAACTGGTTGATCGCGATCGACACCAGCTGGCTCACCTGCACTGGCTTCCTGTGCACTTAAGATGCGACTTTAAGGTTTTACTACTTTCGTATAAAATACTCAACGGTCTAGCTACATCCTGTCTTGCTGATTGTATTGTAGTGAAGTGAATTATATTTATATAGCACTTTTCTCAAGTGACTCAAAGCGCTTTACATTGTGAAACCCAATATCTAAGTTACATTTTTAAACCAGTGTGGGTGGCACTGGGAGCAGGTGGGTAAAGTGTCTTGCCCAAGGACACAACGGCAGTGACTAGGATGGCGGAAGCGGGGATCGAACTTGCAACCCTGAAGTTGCTGGCACGGCCGCTCTACCAACCGAGCGATATGCCGGGACACATTGTACCATATGTCTTATTAGTGATTCCCAGAACCCAAAAAAGTCTGCAGGCTATAGAGCGTTTTCTATTCGGGCTCCAATACTCTGGAATACCCTCCCGGTAACAGTTAGAGATGCTACCTCAGTAGAAGCATTTAAGTCCCATCTTAAAAGTAATTTGTATACTATAGCCTTTAAATAGACCCCCCTTTTAGACCAGTTGATCTGCCGTCTCTTTTCTGCTCTGCCCCCCTCTCCTACGTGGAGAGGTTATTAGGTGACCACAGATGAGGGTCCCAACTGCTCAAAGTTGGGACCTGGGGTGGACCACTCATCTGTGCATCAGTTGGGGACGTCTCCACTCAAGATGATCCCCTGCTGGCCCCACTATGGACTGGAGTCTCACACTATTAACTAGATCCACTCGACGTCCATTGCACTGGTCGCCCAGGTGGGGAGGTCCCCTCATCTGCGGTCCCCCCCAAGGTTTCTCATTGTATCCCATAGGGTTGAGTTTTTTTTTCTTGCCCTGATGTGGGATCTGAGCCGAGGATGTCGTTGTGGCTTGAGCAGCCCTTTGAGACACTTGTGATTAAGAGCTATATAAATAAACTTTGATTGATTGATTGATTGATGATGGGTTGGTGACCCCTGACCTACAGTATAGTCATCAATTTCTTTGGCATTTTAGCTTCGCCACAGCATTGACATATGCAAATTCTCAATAAAGGTGTGATTTACCGAATGTATCCATGAAAAAGGGTAACATAGTTGCTTAAATCTGCCAATATTGTCATGTACTTACAGTACATGATTACTGTTGACATAAGTTACTTTAAGCACAGTGCAGAGGCAGTGTGCAGAGAG